>NC_062967.1:9026551-9181551 GCF_023119035.1 Salvia hispanica | reverse complement strand
TTTCCAGATTTAAAAATGGAGTGATTTATTAAGCGAAGGAAATGTGTAATTCATGCTGATGTACACCAGAGATTGAATTTAAATTCATGATCGACATAATTTCCTCTGTTTAATTCACCCCAAAGTGATGATTAAGGCCTAATATGTGTATTTTTTTGTTGTTGACATAAATTATAGAGGTCGTTGGCATAAATATTATGAAAAATGTTGTTGACATAAATTATATGTAAAACATTGTTGTTGACATGAATTATATGTAAAACGTTATTGTTGACATAAATAATATAGGTCGTTGACATGAAAATATTTGTTATTGACATTAATTATTTGTAAAATGTTGTTGTTGACATAATAGTTGACATAAATAACGTTTGTTGTTGACATCGTAGTTGACATGAATAATGTTTGCTGTTGACATCGTAGTTGACATGAACATCGTAGTTAATATGTCAATTATAAGTGTTATTTTTTAGTTGTTGACATTTTAATACGAGTTGTTGACATTCGATATTCTCGGTATTGATATGTGAATTATAAGTGTTATTTGTTAGTTGTTGACATTTTAATGCGAGTTGTTGACATTCAATATTCTCGCTATTGATATGTGAATTATAAGTGTTATTTTGTTAGTTGTTGACATTTTAATACGAGTTGTTGACATTCGATATTCACGGTATTGATATGTGAATTATAAGTGTTATTTTTTAGTTGTTGACATATGCAAAGAGAATCTACTTTTGTGGTATATGATTGTTGATGATGCAAAGAGATAATAAGTGATTGTTGTGTTTATATGTTGAGCAATAAATGAAGTGTTTGTTTACTGTAAAAATTGAATAGAATAGTGCGATTGGTGGTGGAGAAAGATGTGGAGAGTCATGTTGTGGAAGGTGTGGGAGTTGTGGATGAGATGGAGCTGTGGGTGATGGTGAGAAGGGTTGAGTTTAGGTTGTATTTTATGAAAAATGTTGTTGACATAAATTATATGTAAAACATTGTTGTTGACATAAATTATAAGTAAAACATTGTTGTTGACATAAATAATATACGTCGTTGACATGAAAATATTTGTTGTTGACATAATAGTTGACATAAATAAAGTTGTTGTTGACATCGTAGTTGACATAAATAATGTTTGTTGTTGACATTGTAGTTGACATAAATAATGTTTGTTGTTGACATTCGATATTCTCTCTATTGATATGTGAATTATAAGTGTTATTTGTTAGTTGTTGACATTTTAATACGAGTTGTTGACATTTGATATTCTCGGTATTGATATGTGAATTGTAAGTGTTATTTTTTAGTTGTTGACATTTTAATATGTTTTGTTGATATTCGATATTCTCGGTATTGATATGTGAGTTGCAAGTGTTATTTGTTAGTTGTTGACATTTTAATACGAGTTGTTGACATTCGATATTCTCGATATTGATATGTGAATTATAAGTGTTATTTTATTAAATGTTGAAGATTTGTAGATTTGAAGATTTGAATGTTGAAAATTTGAAGATTTGAATGTTGAAGATTTGAAGACTTTGCAACTAGAGTTTTAGAGAGGATTTTAGGAAATGATTTCAAACACAATTTAATGAAAAGACAATTATACCCCATTGTTGACATAATGTGGTATTTGTTGACATTTTGTTAATCTTGTGGATTAATGGCCCATATTGCATCTCATTTCTCAATTTAGCTAAATAATCTCAATCTAACAAGACCCTATATATATATATATATATAATTCTCACTCTGATAATAAAATTTTATGTAGTTTTAATGATACAAATAATAATTATATTTAACAAAAAAATATAATATGAATAGCATATAAGTTAATTTAGGTGATTTTTGCGTATATATAAATGTGGTTAGTTCAAGAAAATACAAAAAATACTGTGAATGGTTAAGATTAAAATATTTTTGTTTATACCATTCCTAATAAGATGAGCCAGGCCCAATTGCGCTTGACCATCTTTTTAATATGGTCCACGTTTTCCCATGAGATTTAATTGAGGAATACTCTCTTCGTCCTATAAATGTCACGCTTAGGGATTGACACGAGATTTTAGGAGGTAATGTTTTGTGTGTTAAGTGGAAAGAGAAAATAATATAATTATATTAACGTGAAAGGAAACTTTTTTCAAAGAAAGAAATATGACATATTTTGTGAGACAAACTAAAAATGAAAGTGTGACATTTATTATGGGACGGAGGGAGTAGTATTTTATAGTCCTACTCCTGGTCTATTAGTATATTATATGCATATATTTCGAGTGGTATAATTAATCTTATTTTATAATTTGTGTGTGCACGTCGTGCTAGTTAAGTAGTTGTGTCACGTACATTCCTTGATTAATTATAGATGACTGAACCGTTGGAATTTATAAAAGAATATTTTTGTTAAAAATTTAATAATGATGAGTTGGGTTTAGTAGTTTCATTTAGAATGTGATCATATGATTATTCTGGATTCCTTTAATTTCTCCAATATTTTAATTATTCTGGCACTTACGGGTCGGATTTTTTGAGTGTTTGGAATTTGGATCCTACCCAACTTTAGTTATGTTTAAGTAGATGGGCATTAGGGCATCCGCCATTGGACATAAAACATTCCCAAAAATCGCCATAATCCATTTTTCATTTGCTAGCATTTTTAAATTCCAGCCTCAAAGCCCCAACTTTTTCACTATTTTTCTTATGTCGTTATTTTAATTTTTTATTTAGAAAAAATAATAATCATTCCATCCCTAATAAAGAGACAACATTTGAAATTATACGGATTTTTATGTAAATTGATAAAGTAAGAGAACGATAGATAGAAAAAGTGATTGAAGTATTGTTAGTAGAGAATAAGACTCATCTCATTAGAGAGAAGACATCTCAGAATAACGAATGTTGTCTATTTTTAAGGGACGGATGGATTGCTACATATTAAAATACAACAATAATGGTGTTAGTCACGATAGTGCTCTATTTTCATATCTAATATTGCTTGGAACCATATGCCGAATTGCTTGCCTCTGTATCACATATTGCTTACGTATGCATTGCAGATTGCATGTTACTTGTTGTCATGTTGTCACTTTAAGAGTGGTGTCACTCTAACGCAACCCTAAGACAATATATTAAAAAAATTGCCTAGCAAAAACCGCAGAAACTGCCGCCCCATCTGCAATAGCGACCCGAAAACCGACACATGATGCCAACAGATTTTCGAGCGCTATCGTGGATGCTCTTAGGTAGTCCAAATACCTCGGTCACTTTATCCCATCTTTAAATAATATACTAAGAGGGTGTTCGGTTTGCAAGATTGTATCCGATATTAAATTTGAAGTGTATTTGGTTCATGAGATTCAATCTCACAATTCAATCCTAGATGGATAATAAAGGGATAATTAGTCTTAGCTAACCCCATATGACTAAAATAATCTCACAGCTCAACTCTAGATTATATCTTGGTATTATTTTATCTTGACAATCTAACACCACCTAAGCGAACTCATATAATACGAACTCACATAATACGCACTTAATATCTTGGATTCTTCAACGATAAAATCGTGGATTCGTATCGCCTAGTCTAAATCTTTTTTAGGCACGTTGTTGTCGATATCCTAATATTATTGGATTAAATAATTAGATGAGCCAGGCCCCGTTTGACTAACAACCTACCTTAAGATTTGATTGAGTATTTTATAGTATGCATGTATATTGTGAGACACATGGTCCTTGTAACTTCAATGAGAGATTCAGAATATTCAATTTGTTATAGTGTTTGTATTAAAAAAATTCAATTAATTAAATATGACAAAATTTTAGTTGAAATTTGCATAAAAATATTTTATTAATTGTAGAGTAGGAAATTGGTGCATCATAAATGCATTATTAAAAGGAAAGTGTTCATAAATCATGGAACATTATCTATTTTTCTTTTTGTTGGCTATGGCTGTGGTATAATAAATGTAATGTTTGTGTTCAAAGCTTGTTTTATCATGATGGATTTAAATAATGTTATGGAAATTCTTAATTAAACTATTATTGTTAATTAAGGATGCAAATTTGTATTTTTTAAATGCACCACCTACGCTTTAATAAAAGTTTTCAATCTTAGTATCTCGATGCAAACAAAAATTTCTCTAAAAAGCAAAATATTAAGGTTTAACAGACAATTGTGTCCTTAACTTAACAATGTTTTTCAATATGGTTATTTTTCAAAAAATTTCAACACAAATAGTTGTGAGGGCAAACAACTCCCACATTAGAGAATGAACAAGAGTTGCAAGCATATAAATGGGATTTTCTAACTCCATTAGTATGAGGCCTTTTGGAGAGTACCCTAAGAGCAAAACCGTGAGAGCTTTGCCCAAAGCGGATAATATCATACTAATGTGGAGTTTGGGTGTGCACCGTCGATACCCAACAGTGGTATCAGAACCCTGGTTCAGAGGCTGGGCCTGTGTGGCTCGAGGTTCGGTGGTTGCACTTGCAAGTTCTCCGATGTCTCTGCGTGAGCTCGACCAAGACCTGTGGTGACCTAGTGACTTGTAACATGGGGTGGACATGTGATCTTGGTCTGGTGGTGTGGTCTTGGTAAGACTGTGGAGTTCTCCTCAGTCCTCCCCCAAAATGATGACATATACATATATATTTAGGATATAGTATGTAAGTCTAACTCATATTACGTCTTGTTGTTAATAGGTTAATATCATGTGTTGGTCGTGTTCGAATTTGAAGGTAATAGAGAATTACCTTAAGAGGTCAATTTCCTTAACATATTGTATTCAGAGTGGGTCCCACCTCATTAGATGAAAAGAGTTTTCAAAATTAGAAAGTGCATATTCTTGTAGAACGGATGGAGTATTTGTATATAAATATAAACCCCTTTATTTTCTATTCGATCCCTCGTCAAATTAAATAGAAAATCTCACATGGTATGTACACTTATTTCCATAGCGAATAAATACACTCTAACCCAAACTTTAATCTTAGTTCAATTCACTTTAAATTGGGCAACGTTAAGATAGCAATACACATTAAATTAGTTTTGTGGAAGCCCAAATTTCCAACATCTTAAACATAAAGACTAGCAACGGTGGTGTGATTACGACTTACCCGAAAACCCAGAGGGAAACTGCGAGGAGCAAGTTGTGACGATCATGATGAGTTCGTTCGTTCGTTTCTGTGCAGCGATGGCGGGCGTTTCTTTGATTTCCGGTGGACAGAGGTTGATAGAAGCAATACGAACGTAGGTGAACTAGCTGCTTCGAACCAAGAAAGCCATGGATTCGAGATTGCAACTCCGAGTTCCTCTGCTAGTAAGGAACAGAGCACCATGTCCCCACCAGTCTTTCGTGAGAATTTATTTGGTTTTATCAAATAGAGTCTTGGAATTAAGTTTGAAATTAGTTAATCGGTTCGGACTTGGGGTTCATTTACTCTATTATTGATTGGAGGAAAAGAGAGATTAGATTCGTAATTTTAAGATGATAATCACAAACAGATGGAATGATTTTAGTTACAAATACAGGTGTGTTTTCAACATTAATACTACTACTGGAAGTAGTAAGAATGTTGACAGTACATTATTTAAGCAAAGCAAAGCAATCATAAAATAAGTTTAGATGATGCACAATTCATAAACAACAACAACAACAACAACAACACAAACAGTATCTAGGAAAAACGGCGAACAGTATCTAGGAAGGGGCGTTCGCCGATGATATTTCCCGGCGGACTATAGCTGCAGATGATGAACTGACGGAAGGTAGAACCGCACAGCCTAATTGAGTTGAGTTGCGCCACATAACCTGCGTGAAGTGGCTGCAATCTCGTCCTCGGGCGCAGGAGTTGGAGTGGTAGTCATAGTTCAGAACCTCTCTCACCCAAGACTTCACCGCGGCCGTCGCAGTAAAGGTTAAGGGCGTGCCAATCAAGATTAAAGATATCTAATCTACCGTGCATAAGGCAAACGCCAAGTCTTGGCAGCGAGAAAGTTTCCCAAGATATGGGAAACGTGAATTTGCTCCACTAATTAAGAAACTACAACCGATATATAGAGACGTCGAATTGGCCTGGCCCAAAATCATGGAGACCACCACAAAATTATCACTTTCTACATCCAATGTGGAGTATATGTCAAGTTTCTATGTCAGCTGCAATTTGTGGAAGATACACCATATCTCACAAGCATGCAGGATGGAACGAACTTATATATTAGCAACCTATTTCCTGCAGCATCTCGGATCAAGCAGCACCTAAAAGCACGATCCACCGCCCGCTCTACGGGGGCTTTAAATTTTGTTTTTTCTTTAAAAAATAAAATTGTTGCATACTATGCAATTAGTATACTGACAACGATTTGTTAACTCCAAATTAAGTTAACTAACAATTGATGTCCATCTGCGCACTCAACTCGTCGTTTATTATAACTAGTATTAGCCCATGCGCTATGCGCGACATAAAATATTTTTATTTTATTAGCTAGGCATCGTGAATAATTCAAATAAAATAAAAGGTAATATTATAGTCACAATATGTTCGATAATTATAAATATAAAATTAAATAAATTTTAAATTAAATCAACATAGAAATATTTTTTAATTACAACACTTATATTGGTCTTTACAACAAAACAATTACCTACGCATACACACTTTAATACTATTAAAATACTATCAATATTCAATTAATATAAATATGTAATATACAGCTAAAAAATATAATTAGGACAATGATATCGCCATAAAAAGATAAAACAATGAACAACAAAACAAATAAAAAATAAACATATATAAACATTGGAACAATAAAATAAAAGGTAGTAAGTCATCAAAAATAGGGAATAGAGATATAGTACTCCCTCCGTCCCATAAAAATTGAGTCGTATTCCTTTTTAGTCTGTCCCAATAAAGTTGAGTCATTTTCTTTTTTAACAAAAGACAAAACATCTAATCACCCTTACTTTATTCCATCATTTACTTTACTCTCTCTTATCTTTCCCACTTTTTTCATCTCTTCTATTTATTTAATATAAATTCTTAATCTCCGTGCCCAAAAGTTTTGTCTCAACTTTTATGGGACGGAGGGAGTATAACACAAACCACATCTACCGTGGACTCTTCTTCTAAAAATAGAGAATAGAGATATAGTATAACACAAACCACATCTACCGTGGACTCTTCTTCTGCCTTATTTTTCTCCTTAATCTCTAAATTGATGATTTATGTTGTATGCATATGCACACATAAAAATGTGATATTTTATGGTTTTTGTCTTCTTTGCTTCCTTTCATTGACTTAGGTGTTTTTCTTTGCATGAAAATTATGAAAGTGACGAATGTGTAATGCTGTAGGTTTAAATATTATAGATAGTCAATAACTTATGTGATTTCTTTATTTGTGAAAAACAAAATACTATAGCCTAGACAGTAAAATAAAACAAATTAACATAAAGAAAATACTTAGATATGAACCAATATCACTAAAATAGAATGATCTTCAAAATAGGATTTAAAAGTGCTATTTGCCTTTTACCATCTTTTGTACAACTCTTTCTGCACTACCTCCGACTCACATCTTCGGCTCTTCGTCTTCCACTCTCTCACATGACACCTACTACGCCTCATTTACAGTTTCCACAATGATATAACATGTATTTATCGACAAAGATCACCAACAATTTCTAAAACCTTTCAAATGCAACTATACATCACAAAAATGAAAGAACATTTATCTAGCTAATAAATAGTAGTTAAAACAAATATTAATTTATGATATAAATAAAAAAACGTTAGAAATTATTGGTATAATCATATTCAATTTATACTCTTAATTGATTATTATCAGCTTAATGATGCATAATTAAATTATTAGATGCAAAATCTATTTAATGCCACCCTCTAATTAACGGTTACATCATTCGGTCAAATTCCAAAAGAATAAGTATTAATTTACTACCAAATGAAATGAATTAAAAGTAATCAATATGAATAATCATCGTAACTACTACACTAAAAATTTTCACAACTAATTTATTTAATCAATATCTATTTTTAATTATTGTATTTACATCCCTTGCATAAAATAATTATTCAAAACCTCCCAAAACTCGTCTTTTGTATATGTATAGATTTTGTAATCTTCTACTCTCACTGTCCTCAAAGAGTATGAATTTTAGGTTCGGCACGGGTTTTAATCAATAAAGGGAAAAGTAAGAGAGAGATAGAGAGAAAGGGTATTGGAAATAATATTAGTAGAGAGTAAGGTCCACATTATTATAATGGTATAAGTGTTAATGGAAATGGTATAAGTTGTAATTAAAATGATGTGTAGGGGTAGTATGTTGTTTGAAATTTTCAAAATTAAAAAATATATATTCGTTAAGGACGGACGAGAAAATGAAATAGTTCATATTCTTTTGGGACTGAAGGAGTATTAGTTATAAGGAACATGTTTGTCACGATAAGAGTAATAATGCGACATGACATATGTGCATATTCTAAGATATTCAATCAAATCTTAGTTAAGGTAAGATCTTGGTCATCTTTTATAAATTCCGCTAAAATTGAGTCATTTTTTATATTAATTACGAAACATCACTCAACATGCCTGACACGACTAACTTGACACACAATTTATAAAATAAGATTAATTATACCACACGACATATGATATATATATATATATATGAATTAAGAGTCCCATTATCCACAAATCCATTCTTAAAGACCGAACCACCGAACCATACCAAATTAGGGTTTTTAGATTTAGTTTTTTATGGATGAGATTAAAAAATGTATAAATTATTTTCTCCTTCATCACCAGTCTTTTATTATTCATCCGAAGGTAAATAAGTCATACTAACACGTTACGAATATTTAACTTCATTCCAGAATATATTACTTCATTCCGGTAGGTTTTTACTTCATTATAATAGGATTATTACTTCATTCTAGTACGTAAATGCAGTTTCGCCGTCGCGTGCCGTTCTTTCTCTCTACAATATCTATCATCACCGCTACGACGCTGATATGGTGTAATAAACACATGGAATAATATAATAAATTATATGAATGAAGTATGTGTAGAAGCATTTGAAGTCCTACTGGAATGAAGTAAAAACCTTATCTAATGAAGTAATAACGCATCTGAATGAAGTAATAAATTCACTTGAATAAATTGCATTTTTTAATGTGAATAAAGTAAAAACTCATGTCAATGAATTCGAACGAAGCATATGTTGAATCATTTCAAAACCTACTTGAAGCAAGTAAAAACATGTTGTAGTTTCAATGCATTACGTACAGAATGAAGTAATAAACCTATACAATGAAGTAAAATTGGCTTGTAATGAAGAGCGAAAAAAATTTACACAGCAACATATCTCATCAAAAAACTAGATCTTATGGCCCAGATTTGTTCTCTAGTTCGGTTTTTAAGAAGGGTTCGACATTGATTACAACTCTATGAATTAATATATACTACTAATAGTATTAAATTATTTAATTAAATCTCAGGGGAAATCGTGAACCATATTAAAAAATTGGTAAAAAAACGTGATTGGGCCTATCTCGAATGGTATAAACAAATATATTTAATCTTTTATATATTCAAAAAAATAATTATATTTAATTCAAAAAAATAATCTTTTATAAATTCCACTAAAATTGAGTCATCTTTTATTAATAACGAAACATCACTCAACATGCCTGACACGACTAACTAAACACACAATTTATAAAATAAGATTAACTATACCACTCGACATATGATATATATGGATTAAGGAGAGTGATCCATTACTAATTCATCATTTAATTGCTAACTACAATTAATTTAAAGTCATATGATTTTAGAAAACGTGTGGTCTACAATTTGCCACATGTAATTTTCGTTTTTATTAATTAAATCGAAAAAGATAAAAAAAAAAACTACAAATTAGAATTTTGGAAGAAAATGTCAATATAGTGTTTCGAAAATATTAACACAATGCTTTGAAAATGTCAACACAATTTAGGATTGACATCGTATATGCTTTATATTGACATATTATCTTAGTTGCATTGACATTAACCTGTGTACGAAAAATACGAAAATTCTAGATTTTTTTTTTCAAATTTTGACGTCGGAACATATGCATGTAGTATATCGTTGGAATCCTTATAAAATTTTCTTTAATTTGATATATGTTATATGAATTTAAAGTTTTGGGATTTCTTGTAAAAGTTAGTTATAACTAACTTGACATTAATACCCATATTGATATTTTTTGGAAGAGTAAAGGCCAAAACTGGTCCTAAACATATGACTATTTTATGATTTTGGTCATAAACTATATCTTTTTGATTTTTTGGTCCTGCACATTTCAAATCGGATCACAATTGGTCATGCGTCAATAGTTCCGTTAATTTTATAACAGTCAACATGTTTAGCCCAATTTTGACCAAATTAGACTTTTAATTTTATTTTTTTACTCCCTAATTAGACTAGGTCCCGGAGCTCCCGTCGGCGGAGCCAGAGGGCTCGTTTGCGATGGAGATGGAGCAGGAGACGTCGGCTTCGACAGAGCCGGGGCTGGAACCGAAGCCGGAGGGGAAGCAACCGGAGCCGGCGTAGGTGCAGCCGGTGGAGGAGGAGATGGCACCGGAGGCGGCGGCGAGGCGGGAACTACCGGCGGAGGCGCGGAGACTGGCGGTGGTGTTGAAACCGGAGGCGGCGTTGCTGCTGGAGGCGTCGGAGTGGTCACCGGAGGCGGACTAATTCTCTACAAAGTGCCGCAACAAGCGTATGGATGAGCCGCAGAAGCTTGTTGGAGGGAATTCGCGAAGGATGGTGTTTTATTGCAGGAGGCTTTTTGTCGTGCCATTAAAGCACGACAAATTAAAGCACCAGACTTTTAATTGAAAGCACCACCCAACACTACTACTCAAATTAGATTCTCTCTAAGAGAGAGAAGGTGAAAAGCTCGCCGGAGGTTGAAAATTGTAGGGTGCTTTGGGATTTGAGAGATGAGAGAGAGAGAGAGAGAGTGAAGATGAAGAGAAATAAAGAAGAAAGGGAGTGATCTCAAATTGGAGCTGTGCTCTATTTCCGCCACCTGCTGCTACTCCCGTCGCCGCTCCTACTCCAGTTAGCACTTAGCACACCACCGCCAGCGTCACCTCCGCCGGCAGTTTCTCCTCCCGCCTCGCCGCCACCTCCGGTGCCATCTCCTCCTCCACCGGCTGCACCTACGCCGGCTCCAGTTGCTTCCCCTCCGGCTTCGGTTCCAGCCCCGGCTCTGTCGAAGCCGACGTCTCCTGCTCCATCTCCATCGCAAACGAGCTCTCCGGCTCCGCCGACGGGAGCTCCGGGACCTAGTCTAATTAGGGAGTAAAAAAATTAAAATTAAAAGTCTAATTTTGTCAAAATTGAGCTAAACATGTTGACTGTTATAAAATTAACGGAACTATTGACGGAGGACCAATTATGATCCGATTTGAAATGTGCAGGACCAAAAAATCAAAAAGATAAAGTTTAGGACCAAAATCATAAAATGACCATATGTTCAGGACCAGATTTGGCCTTTACTCTTTTTGGAATTAATCCTATAACTTTATTGACGTTTTTTGTTGATCGTATTGACATTTCGTGGTTGATAATCTAGGCCTTTAATTTAAATATCTAATGACTATTATTAAATTATAGTTAGTAATTAAACATTGAGTTAGCAATATAACACTCTCCTATAAATTAATATATACTACTAATAGTATTAAATTATTTAATTAAATCTCAGGGGAATTCGTGAACCATATTAAAAGATAGGCCAAAAACGTGATTGGGCCTGGTCATCTTAAGCTATCTCGAATGGTATAAACAAATATATTTCATCTTAAGCACTCAAAATATTTTCGTATTTTCTTGTACTAGACCAAATTTATATAATGAAATGTGTTTGGGGATATGTTTTAACGTTTCAACCTGTATATCTTTTCAAACGAAATCAAAGTTGATGATTTCTTTAAATTAGATTTACTCCTATTATTGTGTTATTATTTGCCTTCTTGAATTAGTGATTTTTAGTGGAGATCAACTTCTCTTTTATTAATGCATGATTCTGCATCAATAATTTGTACAATCAATTCTTTTTTGTATATATAATTCGAGAAAAATACATATACATTCAACTTCTCGTGTATATTCCAGCGTGTATATTCCAGCCTGACATCCCAAACATTAATACATATACAATAAATTGAAAAATATCATATCTCAATCTGCAACCTTATTTAATCTCAATGGATGGAAGATCAAGCAGCCAAGGCTAAAAAGTATCGGAGACTAAAATTAAGATTGTTGATTGCTCGTATACCATAACTAGCGTAGCATTTAATTTAGCACTACAAGTATATACAGTACTTGTGTTATAATGAAGCAATATATAGAAATAGAAAATGATTCTCCCAAACTACCTTGCTTTTTTATGTTGTTTTTGATGTAACATTGGAAGAGTTATATTTTTTTATTTTATTTATTTCTTAGTTAATATAATTAGTAGATGGAAAAATATTAGGAGTAATTGTTTTTCCTTCTATCAAATTGGATTTTCCGTTTTTACTTATTTTCCTTTTGAGCTAAAAAGACTGATTTTGATTATTAATTTTATATTGAGTTTTTATACTCCGAAGTTCTCAATTTGTTGAGTTCTTTATCTATATTCTGCATCATTTGGTATCACAATCCAGGTTGATTATCAATGACTGAATGTAGACATGGCGACAGACGTGGCGATGCTCGTGGTGGCGGTCGTGGTGGGGGACGTGGAGATCTCCCAAACGAAGAGGCTGCACGACAGCGTGATCTGCGCGACATCGAGAACGATGATCTGAGACAACATGTTCGAGACCTCCAGCGCGACATCGAGAACGGTGATCTGCGACAACAGGTTCGATACCTATGGCGACGATTGGCGCGACTGGAGAAGCGTCGGGGAAAATATGAAATTTGGAGAAAAAAAAAATCTTGGACCAAATTTCAACCAAGTGAATCATTCGAAATCTAGTAAATAGTCCACATTAAACAGAAATACTTGAAACAAAAAAAAATTGCAGTTCAAGGGTTAAAAGTATAGAGGTAATGAAATGCACATTATTTTTTCAATATTTACACATGTTGCATCAGTAGAAACCATTTATGGGCTTCTTGGTATGATGGAATGGAATGAAGGAATGAAATGTGATTCCTACTTCCATTCTATTCATTTGCTTGGTGTGATGGAATGAACGAGTGAATGGATGAAAATGCAAGGGGAATCCAAGGAAATTGATATTTCATTTCTATCTTCATTCCATTCCACCCTCATTTCATTCCATCATACCAAGCATTAGAGATGGTGTAAAGTATTACGATCTCACCTCAACTTATAAATACTGATATCTTCTTCTATTTCAAATTTCAATATTAGTATAGCCCCAAGAATTTCCACCATACTGCCCCTACACCTCCCCATATCACTATATTGACAATCGCCATGATGAATCCCAACCTGAATACATCTGGTAGATCCATATATCCAGCTGCATGAATTTTAATGCGAAATTAGTAAGATAAGAGAAAGAAAGAGAAATAGTTAAAGCGTGTTAGTAGACACTGAAATCCACGTCATTAGTAGTAGTTAAAGCGTATTAGTAGAGAGTGAGACTCACGTCAAGTAGTAGTTATGTATGGTGTAAAAGTTTCTAAAATAAAGTTGACTAATTCAGATAATATGGACCAAAATGGCAAAAGTGAACTTTTTTTTTTTTTTTTTAGGGAAGAGTTGTAGTAGTGAAGACACAAATTACCTCCAAAATAAACAGCAGCCTGGCCGCTGCTGTAATGCGTCAAAGCGCCAAACAAGCTGGTGTTGTAAGCAAGCGCCAACACCGAGAGGCCGCCGGGCACCCCGGAGGCCAAGTGCATGCCAAGAAACGCGGCGTAGAGTGCCCCGACGTGGCCCGTCTGGCTGGCGAACATGTAGTGGATGGAGAAGTAGGCCAGCTGAAGAAGTACAAGCTCGAGCGGCCAGCTCAGCGACAGCGACACCAACGACATGGACACGTAGTTCGACAACCAGGTCACGATGCCGAGCGCACTCAGCTGCTCGGACATCCCCACCACAATCGCGAACCAAGCGAACGTGTCCCAAGCCGACTTCTCGCTCAAACAGTCGTCCCATTCCAGCACGCCCGTTAGCAGCAGGATTGATAGCCCAAGCATTGCAGCCACCACATTAGCAATGCCGATGGCGTCCCTGTAGATGATGATGATTGATCAGTGGCGGATCTAGACCAAATTTTTGCTGTCTTTAACATAAAGACTAGCAACGGTGGTGTGATTACGACTTACCCAAAAACCCAAAGGGAAACTGCGAGGAGCATCGTGACGATCATGATGAGTTCGTTCGTCGTGAGAGGTCCCATGAGGTGTAGTTTCTGCGCAGCGATGGCGGGGGCGTCTGGTGTTTCTTTGATTTCCGGTGGACAGAGGTTGTATAGAATCAACGGTGTCGATAGAAGCGAAACGAACGCAGGTAAACTAGCTGCTTCGAACCAAGACAGCCATGGATTCGAGATTGCAACACCGAGTTCCTCTGCTAGTTTCAGACATAGTAGGTTTTGAGCAGCTGCAGTGAGGAACAGAGCACTCGAGTTACCAGACGCCTGAAACTGCGTGTGGACTAGAAAGGAGCCGAGTTTCTTCATGGAAGGCTCTCCCGGGAAGCTTCCGGCTGAGAGGGATAGCGACTGGATGATGGGTAGGAAGACACCGCCTGCTCGGGCGGTGGTGCTTGGCATTGCTGGAGCAATCAAGGCCTCGCTCAGAGTCAGTCCATAGGAGAGGCCGAGGGTGCTCTTCCCCAGCCACTTGACGAAGTACATGGCAATGCGGTCGCCTAGGCCTGTCTTCACGAAGGCACGGGCGAAGAAGAAAGAGATGGTGATCAGCCAGATTACCTCGTTCGTGAAGGCGGAGAAGGCTGCGGGAAAGGGGAGGGTGTCGGTGAGGACAGCCGTGGTGAGGCCGAGGAAGGCCCACGCGCCGACGGGGAGGGGGCTGAGGACGAGGCCGGTGATGGTGGAGAGGAATATGGAGAGGAGCTGCCATGCTTGGGGGCTGAGATCAGAGGGCCTTGGGACGAGGAAGTAGAGAATGGCACCTACGGCGAGTGAGATTGTTAATGGGATCGGTTTGGCGCCTTGTTGAGGTGGAGGAGGGGATGGCGGCGGCAGTGGAGGTGGCGGTGGTGGTGGAGCAGGAGGTGCGGTTGAGGACGAGGAGAGGGGGGATGTGATGGATTTCTTCCGAGTTTTGTGGAGGAGGTGGGATCTTTTGTGGTTGTGGTGGAAGACATGGATAGAGTATATGTGGAAGCTAGGGGAGGTGGAGCCGGAAGAGCGACGGAAGCCGATGTGAGAGAGGGAGCGGCGGAAGGAGGCAGGCCGAGGAGAGAGAAGAGTGGCCTCCATTGTTGCTGCAACGAAAGGGAAACTCTACATCAATGGTGCAGTGTGTGGAAAACACACAGGCTCTGAAAGTGAAAGCAGAGGAACATGTGGACAATTTTTACATTTGTCTTCTTTTTGTTTGATATTTTTTCACAAGAGAAAACGTGTTTTTGTTATAATGAAACAAAATAGAGAAAAAGTAAAGGCGCCACACGATTATTACTGATATCACTGATTTGAATTTACAAGTAAAATTTTTAAAGGTCTTCCATCATAGTAACTAATAAAGTTTCGAATCAATTTACTCAAGGCATTGAGCACGTATCTTAAACAAGCAGAAACATGATGCTGTCGAAAGACTAATTCCGTCTTCGGCCAGTCTTTGTGCGCCTTTTGCCGTTGCCAGATGATGACGGGTTTGCTTCTACAGGCAAAACAGTCCCCCCTTTAAGGCTATCCGAGTCTCCCGTGCTTGCGACCATTTTCTGGGCTTCCAGGAAAACCTTTAGGTCTCTTATCTGCAGCATAACGGCTTAGTTTAGTTAGGCCCGAAAAATACGGATACAGTTGCACAATATGGTACAGTGAAACAGATACCTGTTCTTGCAGATCTACAATATGTTCATCCTTCGACTTGAGGCGTGATTTTTCCCTTCAGAAATTAAATTTTGAGATGAACATGTTAAAATGGTGAATGTCGAGCACTACATTTTGCATTCATGTATGTGGATATCATAGATGGAAATTTGTGCAAGTGAAGACTGAGGTTCAAGGACTAGGAGTCTAGGACACAGTCTGCCCGAAAAACGCAACAAGATGACCTCAAGGAGTTCATACTGCTTCAAGATATAAGCAATGAGAAGACATGCAGATGGAGAAACTCAGTTACCTTTCTTCAATTTCCTTATATGTATTCTGTAGCAATACTTGTTTCTTCATAAGCTCTTGATTCCTCTAAGGCAATGACAAAAAAGATGGCATCAGACAATTTCCAATTGAACTGAAAATAAGACTTGGTATGTAACGCGTAATTGATGGGAATGAAGTTTACAGTTGAAACAACTCTTTGTTCCTCTTCATATTTTTCCCATTTGTATTCGAGTTCAAGTGTTTTTGAAAATATGGCCTTGTCCACGGCTGTCTTTATTGAGCTCTCTTTTCCACTTTTCGCTTCAGCAAGCAATTTTTCATATTGCTGGTAGACAACATAAGGTAAAAATGGTAAGTATATCAAAAACATGCAACTTGATTCGCATCTCTAACTTCTTTTTTTAAGGGTTACTAGATACCTGTCTCTGCTCATCCAGCTGCATTGCAAGAAGATGGTTGTACTCGTCCAAAATCTATTGCCAAAGAAACAAAGAAATGACACAAGTCAACCTCTAAAAATCGAGACACTCTTTTGATATTCTAGTTGGCTCTACCTGACTAAATCACAAGGCAACTACTAACTAGGTCTTATAACTCGTACCAAATAACTAGAAGCTAAGGAAATCCCAACTTTTAAGCTTAGATCACATTCACGGCCACAAAAAAAATTGTACAACATCATTAAAATGGGCGAAAGTACCCCTTCAATTTTACTGCTGAAGAGGGCACCGGCCAATCCTTCATCTTCACTATATCCACATGTTCCGCATTCTTCAACTGAAGTGCACTGTGAATTTACGGCAACTGATTTGACACCAGCTTTTGAGTGATTCAACCGATGAACATATTTATCCCCAACATAATCCCAGATTTGTTGCTTTTCCAAGTCGAGAGAAAAATGGTGGTGCTTATCACTCCAATGCTCACTAGCATGACCTTGTTCGTATCTGTATAAACAAAACTACATAGTGAGATAATTTGACATCAATACATAAGAACAAGATCAATAAAACCACATAATTATATAGAGGTTCTGGGCCTTAAAATGAAGTATCTGAATCCCATAATAATTACCTTCCACATCCTAACAAACCACAGATCAAACAGATCCAAAGGTTCTCGAAAGTTCCACATATAGCACAGGCTGGCCTTTCATCTTGTTGTTGACAAAGTCGACATACCTGTGAGAGAAGACACAGAGAGCAAGCATATCCTGAGCTCTGGGAGAGAAGATATATTAAATCAAATGCAAAATAACTGGGAAAAAAAAGCAATATTGATGGGCATGACCATGACGGTTGACTGCATTTGAATTTAAATATCAATAATTTGTCCCGTATATCAGGGTTTGTCTCAATAGCTTCATGAAGGATTCGGCCTTTTCACTGCATAATGCATCTGGAACTATATATCATAAGAGGTGCTAACATCTTTTATTTTCCTATTTTTGATATTGAATGATACATAGGACCTAAAGAACTCATGAAATACAATTATTCAAACAGGTCTAAGTCTAATGCTCCTGAAGTGTAATGGCCATCAACTCAGGGCTAGAAACTGCCAGTAGATTGATCTGAACATTCTAAGCATGAAAGTCAATATACAGTACTCTTTCAAGATGCATAGTCGGATATGTGAACCATGTTCTTAATATGACTAAGTACATCTTACCAGGTGAGCAGAAAAAGTAACAAAAGGTACAATACTGAAATAGGTGAATAACTGACCGTGCAAGACAAGTATGTCCACTTCAAGACGCAAGAACAACGAAAAGAGTGGTCACACAACGTGCTCTGTATTCCACTAGTATCTGGGTCCAATCTCTCTAAAATTTTCATTAAAAAAGAATGCATCATCATGAGATTATGCTTAGATGCAAAATCACGTGCGCCTTCACAGGACAACACAAGCTAAAGACGAACAAATGCTCAGAGAAAACAACAAATTCAATCTTTCAGGCTAGCGGAGTGACTGACCAAGGCAAACAGGGCACGAGGGCAGTTCTGTATAATCCAGTGGAGGTATACTAGCAATCTCTGCAGAGTCTGTGTACTCGACAGATTGAGCAAAATATATATGGCAAACCTCAACCTGAAAGTATTACACCCCCAACAATTAGGAAGTGATGAATACATCAAGTGAACGAGCAACTATGGTTGTTAATACCTCGGTTGGCTTAAATCTTTTGCCATTATAACTACAATAGAACCCATCAGCTGACAACCGATCTTCTAATTTGATCAAAACACTGTACCTATCCTCCATAGCATCATTTCTAGCAGAAACAAAATTATGATCACACAACAAAACAAATTACCAAATCCATTGATAAACCAGATAATCAAACAACACATCAACTAGCAGATATTGGAGAGAAATTCCTTACCTTAAAAAGAGGATTTCTTTGAAGTGAGGGACCTCTTTTCCGCAGAAGAGGAGGAAATCATCTACGGACATATAATTGGGGACGGCAACTACAAATACGAGGGTGGTACGGGCGCTTACATTAGCGATGGTGATGGGCGGGGCGGAGCCGGATGGCAGCTGGCGGAAGAGGTGGGGGACGCCCATCAGTTGAGCAGGCCTCAGATCATCGTTCCGGTGGGCGGCGGAAATGAAGGTGGTGTGGAGCGGTTGAGGGAAATCGACGGTGTGGATTTTCAGGTTAAACATTTTCTTCCAATTCTCTCTGGTTCAGAAACTATAGAAAGGTTTTGGTGAAAGATTGAATGAGAAATTAGGGTTCTATAAAATCTTGGGGGACTTTGGGGATTGGTGGCTTTTTTTGGAGATTCCGATGACAATTGACAAATGATCAGTTGCTGACAAGTTTGCTCAGACAAAATAGAGGTGAAATGAGTCGGTGGAACGTGGATCTCTTTAGGATTTAGGATCTCTTTACCATTTTATGCTAATTATGAATTGGGACTCAAAATAAAAAAATATGACTCTTATTCATGGACAAAGGGTAAAATTACTAATTTTGAATAATTATAGTAATGGCTAAATTAATAATATTAAAATAGTTATATATATCAAATTATTAATTTAATCTTATTTCAAATTGAATATTAAATTTGTATATTGCATCATTTAAAAATTTATTTTATTAAATTTTTCTAATTTTATGATACGTGGCAAAGTGTATACTCTCATAAACATGTACTGCATTACCAATTATTTTTCAAAATGAATAATATTTTAATAAAAAATTGGTTAAATTCTAGTTGATTCCACAGAGTCTGAACAGAAAAATATCAAACTATGAAAATTCAATTTTTATCTACCGTCCTATGTGTCGAATATTTGTGGTCTATTTTGATTTGAGACTTTGTATTTAATAGTTTGGGCTGGTCCCAATTAATTAAATGCAGCAGCCCAATGTTTGGGTATGGGAAGCCCAAGTTGGCTTGACCCATTACTTACCTAGACCTCACCGATTGCTGCCACGTGGAGCTCTCACCCGGATCCTGAATTGAGGTCGTTGATCTTGAGCTGTGTCTGTTAAGTGAGAGGCCGACCTCTCACTTACCTCATTCATTCTAGACTCTTCTCTCTCTCACTCCAGAACTCTCTCTTCTCTTTCTCACTCTAGAACTCTCTCTGCTCTCTCTCTCTTCATTCTCTCTCTTTATTTCTCAGGCGGTTTTCGCCGATGAACTCCTCAGATCTTTGGTTACCACAGATCAATCCTTGTTTTAGTGGGTTTCATCGGTTTATATCTTGAGTTTGGAGACTTTCTCGGTTTCCATCAAAGTGCTTGGTTGATCCTCACCTAGGGTTTGAATATGGTGAAAATTTGACTTTGAAGAAGTGAGAACTTGTGAGGATCTTGTGAGTTTCTGGTGATTGTGAGTTGTTCTGGCGATTTGGTGGCAGTTGGTGCAGCTAGGGTCTCAGACCTAATATTCAAAGGTTTCTAATCTTGTGACTTGTGGTAGAAGCGTGTGGCCGTGTGGGGAGGTCTTTGGCCTAGTGTAGTGTTACTGTTGTGACCTGAGCCATATTCCTACTGTTCTTGCTTAGTTGTTTTGTCTGTTGCTATTACTTAGATCCGGAAGGAACTTGTATTGTTATACTATAACTACTCCATTGAGTGTGCAGGGTTCTAAATCGGAGTAAGCTTGGAGTAGATATTAGGCTTCAGTCTGTGATAGAGCTTAGATTAGAACGAATACTTGTAATAGTTAGTTAGTATTGTAGTTTCTTGTAATATTGTATTGTTTGCTTTGTAATTGACTTGTAACTCTGAGATTAGCCACCCCAGACCAATTTCAATAAAAGAGGTCCCAGTAATTAGTGAATCCCGAGTGATCTGATCCTTACACTATGTATGTACAAAACGACGTACTTGGTGATACTTAAAACAATGTTGCTTAATCCGATTTTTTTTTATTATATTTCCATTTTCTATTTTATTATTTTAATTAAATAAAGAAAACATGCATTAGATTCCTACACTGACGTTATTGATAATTAATGAATATTATATTTCCATTTTCTATTTTATTATTTTAATTAAATAAAGAAAACATGCATTAGATTCCTACATTGACCTTATTGATAATTAATGAAGACCTTATATATGGTTTGTAATCATAATAGCTTTTTCTTATCTATATAGTTTTCTTTTTGTTTTGTTTTATACTCTATGGTTTGTAATCATAGATAGCTTTTTCATATCTATATAGTTTTCTTTTTGTTGTGTTTTATAGTACTACCTTTCTTTTTTTTGCCATTTTATTTCTTATTATTCTCCCCTAAAAGATATGTAAAACAAGATAAGAAATACGGGCTTCATGTCAAGATATGCAGAGATATGATTTTTTTCCGTTGTTGTTTGATAGAAAAGAAATTATCTAAATTTGTATTGTGTATTAAATAACATGGCTTAACTTGACAAATTGGTGAGATACATAAATAAGGTTAATGTTATAATTTTGATAAGATTAGATAGGGCCCTGATCTTATATTGGGCTTTGAGTTAAGTTTAACTATGATATCAAACAATTAGAAATGTCCATATATAATTCTATATCTTGGTATTACTAACTTATCAAACGTGCCCTAATTGTATAGAAAAACCCTTTCATCGTGGGCTTTGTTCAGAGTCCACAATTTCCTTCCCGAACCTAACAAACTCAAATGAATTACTATAAAACAACTAAATCTATTGGCCTAATGCAACATAAACTTGAATGCGTTTGGACATGACACTCTACGCATTATTAAGTTCGTAGATAACATCAATTGGGCAAATGTAACATAATATTGAATAAATTTAAATGTTGTTGGAGATGACACCTTAGTCTAACAAACCATGATTAAGTTGGGCAAATGCAAACATGAAATTGAATAAACTTAAAAGCTATTTGGACATGACACTTCAGTATAACAAAAGTTGGAAGATACAAGAATTGGGTAAATGTAACATAAAATTGAATAAACTTAAATGTATTCGGGCATGACACTTTAACCTAATAAACATTATGAAGTGGGAAGATACATCGATTTGACTGATGTGGAAAATGAAATGATTTTCTATGTTTATAAAGAAATTATTTCGTAGAAAATGCCTCGTGGCATTGGCAATGCCACATTTGAATTTAGGTGGAATAATTCATTCTCTAGCTTGGTAGTAGGTAGGAATGGATGAGGACCAAGCCATGGATATGGAAGATTACAGATATTGTGTATATTTATAATAAGTTGACATTTCTTAAATAACTATATAAAAATATAAAGTGCGTGAATCATAAACGCTTCCATCCAATTAGCACAAAAATTATTCAAATTCTAGTCAATTCCACGCTTTATAAATCTAAAATAAAATCACAAAAGATAAAACTTTTATAATTATATCACTCTTCTAATATTTTTTATGAATTACGCGTTGACATGATAATCGATTTAAAATTAATAAATCATCGATAGGTAAAATAACATCTAATTAAGTTTAAAATAACGTTTGATCCACATATTTTAAACATTAATATGTTAATAAATAACTTACTTATTTAAAAAAATTTATTATGATTTATTTTTATTTGGCAAAATTAGACTATCTTCTTCCTTAATTTATTTAGCAATCGGTAAATTTATATGGCAATTTGTAGGTATAAAATCTGAGTCCATTGACAATCTCATCCCTTCACTCTCCCCACATCACTCCCACCTAATTTTCCATCTCAGGGAGAAAACATGCAAGCAAAAGCAATGGCTCTGACACACGCCGCCGCCGCCGCACCGGGGCTGCCGAATTCCTTCCTCCGCCCGAGCCCCAGCCTCAAACACCCATCTCCCACCAAACCCTCCTCTCTCACCGAACCCAGATCAAGAACCATCTCCGCCGTCCTATCCTCCAAAAAGCCGCCGCCCACCGCCGCCCCGCCTTCGAAAAGCTGGAGTCTTGACAGCTGGAAATCCAAGAAGGCCCACCAAATCCCGGAGTATCCCGATAAAACCACCCTCGAATCAGTCCTCAAGACTCTCGAATCCTTCCCTCCGATCGTTTTCGCCGGAGAGGCCCGCAGCCTCGAGGAGCGGTTGGGGCAGGCGGCGCTCGGAAACGCCTTCCTTTTGCAGGGCGGCGATTGTGCTGAGAGTTTTAAGGAATTTAGTGCTAATAATATTAGGGATACCTTTAGAGTGCTGCTGCAGATGGGTGTTGTGCTTATGTTTGGTGGTCAGATGCCTATTATTAAGGTATTTCAATTCCCCCTTTTTTTTCTGGAATTTTGAAGTACTGTTATTTTACAAATTAAATTGAAATTTGTGAATGGATGTTCCACTCTGTGTTTCTCCAGAACCTTAGTTAAATATGAGTAAACATCATTAGTTTGTGATTCTTGTTGCAATGGGTTCTTTTGAAATGCAGCCAGTGATAACTGATATGGCATTTGTATTAGTATTGATGATAAAAAAGTAATCTTTTAGTTGATGTTTGAATTGGTTTTAGCTGATAAGATGAAAATCATAAGAGACTTAATTACTCATGTTACCTCAATTTATTACGGATGTGCTTGTGAGTAGCGAAATCAGTGTGTTATCTCCTTCTGAAGTGGTAAGAACAAGGAGAATGTTTACACCCATATGCTCGTTACTCGATAAATATACCAACTTCAATGTCCTTGGTTGGTTGTTATCTAAATACTGTAGTATCTATTTGCTTATCCATGAGTTGGCTCTTTCTATGATTCGTTTGCCATCATGATATGGAGATTTAGCGAATGAATTTGATATATCGGAATTCCTCTGCAGGTCGGAAGAATGGCAGGGCAATTTGCTAAGCCAAGATCTGATCCATTTGAGGAGAAGGATGGTGTGAAGCTGCCAAGTTACCGTGGTGATAATGTCAACGGTGATGCTTTTACTGAGAAATCAAGAATTCCAGATCCCGAGAGAATGATAAAAGCTTACACCCAATCTGTGGCGACACTCAACCTGCTCAGAGCATTCGCAACTGGAGGGTACGCTGCCATGCAGAGAGTCACCCAGTGGAACCTTGATTTCACCGAACACAGTGAGCAGGGTGATAGGTATTCACTCTACTAGTTTCCTTTATTCTGGACTTTTTCACTCTGCTGTTTTGGTCTTGTTTTCTGAGTATGACAGTTTCATTATTGCTATTTTTAAAAGGTATCGTGAGCTGGCTAATCGGGTTGATGAGGCTCTTGGTTTCATGGCATCCTGTGGTCTTACTGCTGACCACGCTCTGATGACCACTACGGAGTTCTGGACATCACATGAGTGCTTGCTTTTACCTTACGAACAAGCACTTACAAGAGAGGACTCGACATCCGGTCTGTATTACGACTGCTCTGCCCACATGATTTGGGTCGGGGAAAGAACAAGGCAGTTAGATGGTGCCCATGTCGAGTTCTTAAGAGGAGTTGCCAACCCTCTTGGAATCAAGGTGTGCTGCTTTATATTTCACGTGATTCTCTTAGGGAGCGTTTACTTTTTGTGATAGATTGATAAAACTTAAGATTGAGTGTTTGGCAAATAGAGTGGTCAAACAAGCTCAAAATTGATCAATCTATCAAATAAACAATGAATAAGCTTGGATCATTTTTATCAATCCATCCTAACACGCAAAGTAAATGCCGCCTTAGTATTCCTCTGAACTTTTGTTGATCATGATGGTGCAGGTTAGTGATAAGATGGATCCTAATGAACTAGTGAAACTCATTGATATCCTGAATCCTGACAATAAACCTGGAAGAATCACGGTGATCGCCAGAATGGGGGCTGAGAACATGAGAGTGAAACTCCCGTATCTGATTAGGGCTGTTCGCAGAGCAAGTCAAATTGTCACTTGGGTCAGCGACCCTATGCATGGAAACACAATCAAAGCTCCTTGTGGACTCAAGACCCGCTCCTTTGATGCTATCAGGGTACATTCGTTACCTTCTCTTTTTCATCCTTCTTGCATTCCCTTAGGCCTTGAAGTTGCTTCAGTAAGTTTTATAGCACTATTTTTGTAACGTCCCGAGCCTAGGCTATGAAGTAACACAACAGAATGGACTCTGGTAGGAACTAACATCTGTGTTTGCCTTCCATAAACCTAAGTTTCTAGGAGATCCATTGTACATATAATATATATATATATATATAGCCATTTTGATTGCCTAGTTGCATTTGAACTTGTATTCATATGGTACCCCTTTTCACTAATATCTAGGTGGGAAGGCAAGGCTTCAATAGTAACTCCAACCAATTACGAGAAACAATATTTTACTACTTTATGTATCGTGTTACTATTTGTACAGTATTTATTATAAGAAAGTCTGTCATTGATATCATGGAACTATGTTCTGAAGTTCTTTACAGTTTATACTTGATATGTTGAACTGATTGAGAGGGGATTGTTGGCAGGCTGAGGTGAGAGCATTCTTCGACGTACATGATCAAGAAGGAAGCCATCCAGGAGGCGTGCATTTGGAGATGACTGGACAAAATGTTACAGAGTGTGTTGGAGGGTCTCGAACGATCACCTACAATGATTTGAGCTCACGCTATCACACCCACTGTGACCCGAGGCTCAATGCTTCCCAGTCACTCGAGCTTGCCTTCATCATCGCAGAGCGACTTAGAAAGAGACGAATCGGATCTCAGCGGTTTCCATCTCTCAGGGTGTAAGAGTTATGGCATTGCTTGTGTGAAATCTTGAAATGTTAATGTTGCTCAAAAGTTGTGTTACTCTGCAACTATGGTGTTTTATAGTCATTCCGTCATGTTTATCGCGAATTGTTCGTATATGTATATGTTCTCGTATATTGGGCCGCGGTTAAGAGTTTGCTTCTATGCGTTTGTGTAGCAAGAGTGTAACAGATATTTCAGACAAACACTCAAGAGGGTGTTCATTGTTGTAGAAATAATCGTCTCTGTTTCTGGTAAAAAGTTGTCTGAATCCATACCTTGTTATATTCATTTACGGCGTTTATTTAAATCAAAGTGTAGTTATACAGAGTAATTATTAGTGGCCCATTAATCTTGGCCCAATACTTAAGCCCAATCCCCGAAACCCATTACCCCTTGTTGGGCTGATTGTTTCTTTGTCTTCTCTTCTCAGTTTCCTGTGATAATGTGCGAGTGCGAAGCTCTTAGTGGTTCAGCCTTCTTGGCTGTTTGACCACGAATATTAGCGGTTCAAATCATTTTATCGAGAGGGGTTCTCTAGATCGATAAAATATTTATTTTCCGAACAAATATGATACGCATGAATACAAGTTATGTCTTAGAATGAAAACAATTCTGAATCTGCTTTGATTAGGACAAGGAAGCTATAAGTGAGGCACCTATGAATCTCATGGAGAGTTCGATCCTGGCTCAGGATGAACGCTGGCGGCATGCTTAATACATGCAAGTCGGACAGGAAAAGGTGTTTTCAATGGCAGACGGGTGTAACTGACCGGTTGGTTCATCGAAACCAAAGCCGACAGTCAAGGGGTTAAGCCAGTGCTACTCCTTTCCTTTGGTATACCTTACCTATACCATCTGTAAAAGTTTGCATCACGAAAGATCTGTGGTTGTATGACTTTTAGCCTTCACTTCGTTTACTTTTATCCCGTAATCGTTTGTGATAAGTTGTTTTACAAATATTTTTTCTAGTTATCAACTTTGTAGCTTTTTTCCGTCATATTTTGATCTGTCGTGAGGGTTGATCTCCTAACATTTATTCGTTTTAAAAAAATCTCGGCCAGTGAATCCTGCTGATCTGATCCTTGCAAGTGACAAAATGTCTCAATCGTGATCTACATATATGACTAAGTCACAAAGATTATTAAATGAAAAACCCAATATTTGGGGTTATAAATTGCGATGATGAATTTATTAGCAATCAACATCCATTGCCAGCCAGCAATTGCATGCATATAAACCAACTTGATGTTTTTGTAGTCGACCTTCGAGTTTTACTTAGATTCGATGTATATTGTTCTGTTTCGCTGTCTGAGCGTGTACACGATGACGATGCAGTTAGTGGACTCAAATTTAGTTCTAAATAAATAGTGTAAAATGATTTATATACGTTGTTTGTACGAGGATGATAAAATTAGTGGGCTCAAATTTATTAATTAAAGTCTCAAATTTAAAAAGCATGTGGGATTCTCGTGACAAAACAAGTTGCATGCAGAAAGGATAAGAATATGAATAGTAATTTAGCTACAAGTCCCATGTTTATAGTCTACCAATTTTTTAAAAAAATACTATAGCTCATGCTTCTCTGGATTGTTACTTTTATCATATATGCCAATGCCATTATGCCACTACAAAACAAACACAAATAGCGATCTTAGCTTAATCAAGTGGATTAATTATTGATTCACTTTACATTATTTTTACGATCAAGTGGATTGATTCACTTCTGCATAGCAATTAGCATTAACAATGAAATAGTACTCTTTACAAAAATTATAACTTTAATTAATTTAAATTATTCATATGATATTGATTATTCTTGAAATGATATAATCTCAACTACTTTCACCAATTGAATGTGGATTTTTTTATTGATGGAATTGAAATGCTTCATCCCTTCTTTCATAGTTGGAAAACTTCTTTTCGGTAGTGCGATTTAAAATGGATGTTTAGTGTGCTAAGTGGGTATATAATAGATAAGTAAGAGAAAGAAAAAAATAGATAGAATAAAGTTATAGAAGCGTATAAAGTAGAAAGAATAAAGTAAAACAGAGAATAAAGTGAGAAATACAAAATAAGTTAATTATCATATATGAAAATGACTCAACTATAAAAAAAAATTCTGAAATAACAAAATGACTGAACTATAAAGGAACGGAAGGAATATATTGTTATATAACATTTACTATAATTTTTCATAAAAACAATATGGGATTGAAGATTTTAGTTGCATGTGAAGTTTGAAAGACTACCACAGAATTTTGACTTTTTGAGTATCATCTCATTTTAGAACTTGAAAAAACACCTTTTCTTTGTATGCTAATTTTATCTACAACTTGGGACTATTAGAAACTAGAGAAAGGCAACATATTTGACTTTCTGAAAAACAAATAGTAATAAATTTTAATTGTGGTATGATAATGATATAAAAGTAATTATTTTTATTATGTTATGATTTTTATTGTACAAATATAAAATTAAAATGATGACCATATTAGCGCGTTCTAACATTAGGGAATCCTCAATGTGTATAAATTACGGAGTCTAAATTTGCAATATCACAACCAACGGCGGATCCAGGATATAAAACTCGTGGGATCGGACATAGTGAAAAATATATTACTATATATTTATTTAAATAATTATTATTTTAAAAAGTAAAAATATCTAAATGGAGTAATATTTTGAAAAAAAAACACATTAAAATTTAAGTAATACTATTATTTTTCATTATACACTTTAGTTGATTCTTACTAATATCCATATCACAAATTTATGTGCGTTCGGATTGTTTGTATTCTAAAGTATTTTTAAATTTGTGATACGTCATGTAATTTACAAACACTATCGTGTTGATTAATTTTTTTGCCAAAGTATATAGTACTTATATGCAAATACAGAAAACCAATCCCAATAAAATAGAGGAGGGATGACTTAAATTGTACTCCTTTCATCTCCTTTCATCCCACAAGAATATACACTCTTTTTTTTTTAGTCCGTCCCACCAGAATATATACTTTTTAATTTTGGAAAATCTCTTCTCTCTAATAAGTTTAGACGCATTCTCCACTAACAATACTTTAGTTATTTTTTCTCTCTACATCTCTTACCAATTTTACATTTAAACTCGTGTTAGTCTCCAATTAAAGTGCATATTATTTGGGGACGGAGTAAGTAATAAAAAACTATTATGTAATAAAATTTGTATTCAATACTTATATTGTATTTTTTGATGAAAATTGATAAAAATTAAAGTACTATGTACATAAATAATGAATATATTTATTCAGCTGTGATGATTTTCATAAAATATAATTCAATTCAAAAAATTAACTTAATTTGTGGAAGCCCAAATCCCCACATCTTTGTCCAAATCTCAAAAATGAAGACCGAATGAATCTCAAAATACAACGCATCTTCTTCCCCAAACTTCTCGTTCTGCAAAATTCTCACTTCTCCTCTTTCTTTCTTCCAAATTTCTTATCGAAATCTTATCAATTTTTTATCTACAATAATGATGTATATGTATATCTCTTCTCATTTTTGTTTCTCTAATTTTTAGTTTCATTGTCTTATCTGCTTCGGTTATGTGGAGAAGGCTACCATGGGGTCGGAGGCAGGGTTTTTGAGAGTCGGCACGCTGAGTAGTGGTATTTTCCGATGGTATTCATGGACTCACGGTGGGGTCGGCCGACCCCGCCCGACCTCACCTGGATCCGCCGATGATCACAACAAAAAGAACCGACAACAAAATACACATTTTGCTTCATTTTTTAGCAATACAAACCAAAAATGCTTATTTTTAGTAAGTTTATCCGGCAATATTCCAAATTTCTATAAATGGATATGCATAAATTAGGTTTCAGCCTTGGATCCATGCATGTATCTTCACTAAGGCAGATAAGTTTAGAAAAATTAGATTATCAACTTATTTCAGGATCATTTCATAGATTGAGATCGAATACTATATTTATACCGTCGCAAAATATCTGCTGTTTTCATTTTTGTTTGTTCACTAAAATTAATTTATTTCTATTTAAGATATAATCTAATAAATTTACTCCAAAAAATTAATTCTTTTATCTATATTTCTTTATTTTATTAATTTTGAATTAAATAAATACCCTTCTCTGTACATAGACTATGTAAATTAATGGAGTAATTAAATTCAGCAATGATTTTATAATGCAAATATTTGTTATTCGTCCTTTAAAGTCGATAAGATCGAATCTCTGCTATGCGGCTTTACTCCCCACTCTAGATTAATTTATCGATATTCAATTAAATTAATAAACCCCAAAATTACATTCCGCAGAATTATACCCTTTTTATACTTTTAAACCAAAAGCAAAAGCCCTCATCTAAATCATCTGATTTAGCACATTACTTTTCAAATTATTAATTATTATAGTATTTCCCTATTGCAAATCCCCACACATTTATCACATGACACAAAAAAAAAGAGATATACAAACAAGTAAAAAACCAACCCAACACAACACAAGCGCCGCATATTTACACACGTACACTTGCCCGCACCGGATCCCACCCCACCAACCCAACAAAATCACACAAGCGTCGCACACTGCGACGTCTTCGGGTCCCACATCGCCGGCAGCAGATACTTCCTCCCGTTCACCCCCTGCGCATTATAGCTCGCACCCGTGCTCTTATCCAATAATACGCTGCCAGGGTAACCCGGATACGCGCCCGACCCGAACACTCCCGTGCACGCGCTCACCGCCTCCAGAGGCGCCGCCGCCGATCCCTGAAAATACCCGTTGTTGAACGGATTCGTCACCGTTCCGGCGAGCACCGTCGCCAGATTGATCACCATGCCGTCGACGCCGACGTCGCCGTTCGGCGCGACGAGCGGCGGCGCCTGGGGGCCGTACGCCGGCTGGTGGAACGGCCACGCGCAGTAGCCCGGGCAGAAGGCGGCGGAGTTCCCCACCCACGCGTAGGCGAAGCGCGCCGCGCCGCGCGTGGCGCCGTGGCTGCCGCAGCGGCTGCGGCAGAAGCCGTCGACGGAGACGTCCGCCGCGGTCAGCACGACGTTGACCGTGCGCGGCGCGTGGCCGCCCTTCGCGGCGAGGTAGACGAGGTGCGAGTTTTTCAGGGATTTTCCGAGGGAGTAGGCCTCGTCGAGGAACTGCTTTCCGACGACCAGAGTCGACGCGCCGGTGCTGTACTTCTCCGTCGTCTTCCACCAGGCGGCGACGGAGGGCTTCGCCGGGGCGGCGGAGTTGAGGGATTGGATGAAATCGACGACGATTGAGCGCTGAGCAGGGGTGAATTTGCCGTACCAGATGAGGTTGACGGTGACGGAGCCTTTGAGGAGGGCGCCGTTGTGGTATTTGAGAATCAGCGGTTGCTCCTTCACCAGCGCCGCCGTGGAGAGGGTGGCGAAGAGGAGGAAGAGCGGGAGAGCGACAGTGGCAAAATGGTAATTTGAGGCCATGTTTTGGTAATTGGAATTGGATTGAGATGAAATTTGGTTTGATAATTGGAGTGCGAGTTTCAGCGGTATTTATATGAGATGGGAAAGAGGGAGACAGCTGTGAGGGAGGGAGTGTCAACATCAGCTTAGCCACGTGTGGAGATGCCATTGGCGCGGGGCCCACCTTTGCCAGGCTGTTACATTCCAACGTATGACGTGGATTTATTTTTGAATTTAAAAACTAAATGTCCATGTAAATCTGTTAAAAAGTTGGTGATATCTTGGAAATGGAAATTTTACTTGTTAAAATTGAATGACGTTTATTGCTCCAATTAACTCTATAATAATAAATCTTATTCGATAATAGTACATGTAAATCAACACTTCTTGAAGCCGTGTTTGTTGTTGTTCATTTTAAAATATTTAATTTTTGCAGTGGAATAGATAATTAAGTGATCCATATCAAAATTAATTTATATCTACATAACTTTAATAACTTCACACGGCTATGCTATATAAATATTTCATTAAATATGAGGTGTATGAAAAGAAATAGTGAGGATGGCGATAGTTAAGTCGATGCAGCTGACGTTGACTTGCGACTATGTATATGTTGGCCGGATTTGACCAAAACACGCAATGTTCTACTCTTAATTAATGGACTAATTAATGTCCTTAGTTAAACCTCCGATTATTATTTCTGGAGGTACAAAATAAATAATCATGCTTTCTGAGTTTGGCTCATATTATCATGATCCATCTCCTAAATTATGCCACAAGACAATTATTATAATTCTCTTTATTTAACATACCTTTTCACAAACCATATACTTAAATTTTGTGACAATTTTAATGAATTCTCAATGTTCGCAGAAAAATTGTAGTGGAGTATAATTTTTACCCCTTTAATGCTTTGTCTATGTATATATAATTTGTTTGCACCATCTATCCATGTATATATAAGGTACATAAATTAGAATTATTATAGCTACTCCATTCATTTCCTTGATCTAATTAATAGGTTTGTGTTAAAATGACAACCCCTCTTAAAATGATAACGTGACAACACTTATACAGCAATATTATAAACGCTACACAGCAATATCCAACACGTTAGACAGCAATCTCTAACGTGTTGGATATTGTTGTTCAAGAAAAATTGTTGTTTAAAGGCCAGCAGATTGCTTGCCCGTCTTTTTTGGGGGTTTTTTTTTTTTTTTGCCACGTGGCAGCTTATTATTCGTCCACGTGTACAAATGATTGGCTAGGAATGGTGGTATGGTGTTATTTTAAGGGGTGGTGACACCCTAACATGCCCCCTAATTAATATTATCATATTTAGCCTTAATTATTAATTTAAGGCGCTGTTTCATTTCAATGTTACCCTAAGCATATACTCCAATATGTTATTTAAAAAATAAAATACTATTGCAGCAAGACTTCCCCCCTAAAATAAAATAAAATACTAGTACTAGCATTTTGTTGAAGAAGTGAATTTGGTAAGACTTCCCCCCTAAGATTCATATAATAAATTTTTTAGCTACATCTATTGATTGCAAAACCGCCCCATACTTGTTGTAGTTGTAGATGGATAGACATTAGTGTTGTCAAAATTAGAGCAACACTTCTTGCTCAAAAGTAACTACCCACACCATTGATATCATATGAGACTATTTTATAGTTGTATATAGTATACTAGTATTATTTTAGTTTTAATTTTAATTGAAAAATAAAACACAAAATTAGCTTGGAACAATGCCGAGCTGTTCTTCACTTTTCTCCCTATTATGAGACAATGGTCTATGGGTGGTTGGCTTATGAGATCATGATCTCACATATAGTACTGATTGTTAAATTAAATGATCCATTCGTGAAAATAAAATAATGCTTTTAAGCAATACCAATAAAAGATTATAATTATTGACAGAAACTAAAACCAGTTCTTATAATTTGATCAAATTTTATAAATATTAAGTTTAAACTTCTTAAAATATTAATCAACCAGACCAATCACCAACTTAATTTCTAATTGGTGGACACTTTGGAAAAGATTCAATGCTACCGACGTGAGTTGGACAAAATTAAGTATTCTTGGCATCTCTATTTATTTAGACAATAATGTATATATAGTACCCAACTATATGCTAAAATCAAATAGAAATTGCATTAAAATTATGATGATATTATTCAATTTGCATTCATGATGCCTGCTTGCTCAGTTTGATTAAATCTTCCTGATTTAGATTAGCATGCAGCCCCTACCTGCAGAATTGTACCCATCTGATTCAAAATTAATATTGCACTGTTCAATAAATCTAAATAAGGTTTTATGACATTATAATAATATAATGACCACAGCCTATAAATAAGAGCTATTTTTAGGTTTCATTTCTTTTAATAGGGGTAGACAATAGAATTGTTCCTTATACTACTATGTAACATTTGTTTTTTACCATAGATGTTATATAATTTGTTTTGTAATTAAATGGAGAAATAAAATAAAATAGAGAAAAAAATAGAGATGATACTCAGTTTTCATTTTAGGAATAATAGTACGTCATTTTTAGTGGGAAAATTTTAAAAAAAACATTTAATTTTTAATAGGACAAAGAGAGAGTATTTTGTTTTTTCAAACATAGAACGCTGAACGCATATATATATATTCCGTCAAAACACACACATATATTTGTGTTTCTTACTTTTATTAACAAGATAGCTATATAATTTTTACGATTAATATCAAAGGCCTAACCGTAAGGCTAATGAGCAAGGTAAAAAAAGTATCAGCCACAAAATAAGCAAAAATTAACAAAGGTAGAATCGACAACCCTCGCACACTAAACATTAGCTGAATAAAACAAATTCCGAAAACACACGCAAAGAAACTTGAAGATTTCATCCAATTTAAAAGCAAGTAGCTAGAAATGCATCAAAAGAAGGCAAGGAAGAAAGACCAAATTTAATGTATGCAAGTACTTAGTAAATCCCATTGCTTCAAAACCGACTAATAAACAACAATATATAAAAGTTCTTTGTGTATTTTAGTAAAGATATTAATTTCACAATACACGTAATCTCCAAACAATGCGCACATAACAAACTACACAATCTCCTGAAGCAACGTAATTGAATAATTTGAACATCTTAATTATAAATTGATACTAATATGAATAGCACGTTGGTTACTACTAGCAATGTCGTCCATCTTGTTATTACTTCCTTATTCTAAACATCTTACAATTTCTATATATGGTTAACTTTATATGAGTAGTATTAAATACAAAGTTGGGGCTTATTTTGAAGGGTTTTTGGCTTTTTAAACCAAAACTTTTTCCCGAATTCCGGTTTTCCCATGAACTATGAGATTTGTTTTTAAAACCACGAACTTCATTTCGTTAGGATTTTCCCAACCCGACCCGAATAACACATTTTTGGTAGAGAAGTTGTCGAAAAAATGACATGGACGCCGGATATAGGACCCTAAAACGACTTCGTTTTACGACTCAATCACATTTAAACATTACCCAACTCACCTAAAATCGAATTCAGCCAGCCAATTAAACCCTAAAATCGAATTCCGGCATCTTCGTTCATCCGCTCACTTCGAAATCAGGCGTCTTCGTTCTATCTCAGGTAGCTGAGGAGGTCGCTTTTGGGCGTCCTCGTTTTGGGCGTGCCGGCTGCGGATGTTTTGGCAGTGGGCGACCTGGCCGTTAATGACAAATAAGATTAAAATTGACACGTAGACAACCCGGGTTTCGCCGTTGACCCGCCAGGGAAAAATCCTAACGAAATGAAAGTTCGTGGTTTTAAAAACAAATCTCATAGTTTATGGGAAAAATCAGAATTTGGGGAAAGGTTTTGGTTTAAAAAGCCAAAAACCCTATTTTGAACATAAAGATAAGGAATTTGAAAACTAGACTCTTATGCTTAACAGCCATTAAATTTTTTATCATACTTTTACCCAAAAACCAGCTCCAACTTTCGGTTACAATGTCGCATTATATTATATGTATAATGTATTTATATATGGATGTGCAGTGCAACTAGTATTCCTAATCTTCCCTAAACACACTTCCAACAATAATAATATCTATTTGTAATATGAGTTACACAAAATACATATATAGTATTTTTTTAGATAAAACACACAAAATTCATTATTTATTGCGTACATTTACGATAGTAATGTTTGGAGGAAAGGTTTCGCACATGCATGTTCCCTTATTATATACTCCTATGTAAATGGCGGATTTAGGTGGACATAGGGACGTAGTCGATCGACCGATTGTTAGATCATGAAGTCGGTTTCCGTCAAATTAAATTTTTGTGGGGGAACTCTTTGAGACTGAAGACTCTGGAGTTCACCCCTATTCTTCATCCATCACCTATTTTCAACGACAATCACACTGCATTTGCTTTCGAATATCAGAGACACCTTATTTATTGTAATCGGTCACACAAGTTCAATTTTCTAAATTCGTCATTATATAATAAGATATCTAAATGAATAAAATAGTCTTTATCTTCGAAGATCGGTGACACCTTATTTATTGTAATCGATCACACAAGTTCAATTTTCTAAATCCGTCATTTGTATAAAGATGTCTAAATGGATTAAATAGTCTAAAGAGGGAGAGTACTCAATTGAATTGTCGAGCAAGTGATTAAAGTTTATAAAATTCATGAATTTATATATAATGGATAATGATGGGAAGTTGATGAATACGGCGGCTTGACCGTATCTAGCTAATTAATTACCACGTTAAAGAATTAATAAATAAGGTGCATGTATACATGTATCATGCACCGGTCTTTATTTGTTACAGCAATCACCCAATTAATATGAAAAATATGTCGCACCAACTTACCAAATTTCTTAACTAGGAGTTGTATTAATTAATAATGCTATGATGGAATAGATAAAATTTGTTACAAAGGTTGAAGGTAGCTAATCATCATCAAACTAGTAGTGCTGACAATGATGAGTATCCATGGTTCTTTCCTTTTCCCCTTCAATAACTAAGCTTTCTTGTTTCGGCAAATAAATAGATGTATATTGAGATATAAGTTTAGAATTTAAAATTTAATATTATGGACTTTGCCCGTGTTTCGGGTGCCGGATGGCTAAGAGGTTGTTATAACGTTGTGTTTTTGCCTTTGGTTGGTGTTGTAGCTTGTGTTTCTTAGATTAGTTAGATTGTTGGCGTTGTTTGCCTTTTGTTGTTTGGTTGGAATTTCGCAACTTAGTTATTGTTTGTTTTTTGAAGTTTAGGTGGAATTCTATTTTTTTTTTGTTTTGGCAGCTTCACTTTTAACTGCTTATCTTGAACTTTTGCATGTCGCCTGTCTATTGAGCCTTTTTTTTTATAAAAAAAAGTTGAAAACTTTAAAAATATTTTAATATATATTTTTTTCGTTTAATCTTTCCCATTTTAAAGCTTTAAGTACTAATTAAATAATGTAGCAGAGTGTGCATGCGTTTCTTGTTATGTGGAGTACTATTAAAGTGTGAATAAGTCATACTCGGATCAAAAGAGAATTGTACACCATTGTGGGGGCACAAGGCTATATTATAAATGGACTTTAGCATTAATCATTTTTTTCTGTGTCTGCCTTTGTCTCTGTTAGTTCATAGGAGATCGACTAGCTCTTGCACAAATTTTTATTCTATATTTTAGTACAACGTCATAGGTCTACTACGAATATTTGTTCCTCAATAATCATGATGGTTGGTTAAGTGGCTGAGTTCAGTGGACGCATAAAATACTTATTTTACATAATTATCAAATACTGTATTAGATAGCTAGGTCATAAACAATAGGCCTACAATTGGTATGATCCAAACATAAAATTAAATGAGATTCCCCACATTAAGTCGACCTTTTTGACATTTTAGTACCGCTAAGCAACAAAGCAGTGTGACGGATGTATGGCCGAGAAAGAATGTTATTGAGACCTATTAAATAAAAATATAGTAATTTATTAAATGTGTAACTAATAAATATATCGATAAGAACGATAATAGTGATGGTGTGTGTCATGCATCTTGTGACAATCAACTTGTGAATGACTAATAGATTTAATATTTAGCAATTTTATTTCAAATAGCATAAATAATTAGAACTTAATATTGTGGTGACAATGCAAGTCACGCATGTAATGTCCCAAGGCTAATAATGCATATAACATACCCCACTCCTTAAGTCTAATCATTGGTTAAATCGTTCAATTTCTAACTAATAAATCCTATTGCAATGTCAATATTAATCAGAAAACAAAACGTGTGACAAAGATCTGTCGGCCGTATATTTGTTTCATTTTCATGAATTCGGATTCTGTCAAATTTTCTCTTTTTTCGTTTGTCTTCTGTGTTAATTATCAATTAGAGACTTGACTAAAAAAAATTAAATGTCTAAAGATTTAAAAAAGCATATCTTGATTTAAATGTGTTAAACTTTACGCAAACATACTATTATATTAATAATAGTTATTATTATAATTATTATTATTATTATTATTATTATTATTATTATTATTATTATTATTATTATTATTATTATTATTATTATGCAGAACACGCCATACACACTACAACATCATTGATTTGAATGAGTCATATCTAGAAGTTACAATCAAATATTATTGGAGATATATTTTCATACAAATTCACTGAATTTAGGTATTAATAATGACGGGCTTAATGACTTATATAGTACTATATATATATCACTCAACCCACTCCCTATCTCAATCCACATCTGTCAAACGCGGCTTAAAATGAATTCACTAAAGAAATACTAATGGCTATGAATTGAAAATAAAACCATTATACAATGGTTGTGATTTGAGATATAATAATTGAGCATATTTCACAATATCGGAATTAAATGTACCGGAAATAGACGTCCTACCTTCATTGGTTGTTCGGATAAGTTTATGAAAGGCAAGAACTCAAGATAGTGGAGGCCAAATGATTGGGGTTTGTTAGTAGTGGAATTTATCTTACAATTAATACGAATATTAGGGAGGATAATGGCGTGTCAATTAACTAATTAATTACGTTCGAGATTCTTGTTAGTAGATAGTGGTTGCTTTTGGATTAATTTTATTTTTTAGATTCATAAGATTGATATTTGAGTGTTATATGTGCAAGTACAAACTTATCCATGCATAGTCAAAAGTAGACAGCCCCACGCTTTAATGCATGAATGAAATTAATTAAATAAAAAATGTTAGTGAAATAAACTACCCTCTTTGGTCATATGTGACTCTGCAAGTTTTAGAAAAATGCGAAAGAAATTAAATAAATAAAAAATGTTAGTGAAATATAAATTTAATAATAAAATATAAGTATAACAATTTAGTAATGCATAAAATAGAAAAATGTATAAAAAAAGGTTTTTAATTGCTGACATATTGAAATAAAAAATGTAAGACAATACTACTCCTATATCTCAAATAGAGAGATCAGTATTCCGTTTCTATTTACTTAAATATAAAATTTGAGAATAGAGCATATCGACCAAAACAAAAATAATAGAGTACTCTAATTTACCACTTGGAAATATTATTTGATCGTAACAATATTATTTTTTCTTACATTATTTTGGAAACTAAAGTTTAGCAGAGAGTTTGAGCGGCTAGTTTAATTATAAAAGTCACGTATCTACTGGACCTGTGTTTACTCGGTATAAAGTGGTTATTTATTTATAAAATACTTACTACTTACTTTTAATTTATCACTTGATAAATTTTTCGTTTAGCTAGCATGGATGCTCGATAAATCATAAATGAGTTATCGAGCATTTTTTGTGCTGGCAAGTGCTCCGTAAACTCTTTTATCGATCATTTTTTGTGGTGGCAAGTGCTCCGTAAACTCTTTTATCGAGCATTTTTGCCTATTTAGAGTGTCGATGAATTTGAAAGTTTAAATTGTGCAAGTTGCTAGTTCTCGGTGAAAGCAGTCACATAACTCACATTATTTTCTCTTTTTAAGTGCAACTAGTTTGATAAGTTTATAACTAACCCCACTTTAATAAAAAGGACAATATAACACAACATATTATATCTACCAAAAAGAATAAAATGGTCAAATGTTGAAGGCACCATTGTTAATCCAGGCTGTAAAATATGTTATTATCCCAAAATAGGAGTTACATTTGGTGTGAGCACGAGTTTTAAGAAATGTAAAGAATAGTGAGTTAGAAAAGTTAATGAAATATATGGCCCACTTTTTTATATCGATTTTATAATTAATTATGAGTGAAGTGAGTTAGTGAAATGTGGGACTTATTTATCATTTATGATAAAAGTAAAATATAATTCTTATTGTTGGATAGATCAAATGATAAAATGTTATTTTTATCATGGGACAGAAATAGTAAATATAGACTATATTTAGGCTGCTATAGGAAATGTTAATGTAGCAGCTGAACAATAAATTAAATTAAATTTGAATGGGGCGTAACGCTTGTTTTAATATTGTATCGTTCCAGCTGCAAAATACCCAATATATATATTTATATGTATAGGTCGAATATGGTGAAGAATAGTTATAAAATTTAATACTCCCTTCATCCCACTTTAGGAGTCTCATTTGAATTCGGTACGAGTTTTAAAAATTATAAAGAAAAATTGATAAAAAAATAGTGGAATGTGAATCCTACTTTCATATATTACTATTAGTTTTATAATAAAATGGTATTTATGAGCTATGAAGTGTACTTATTGAATCCATATCCAAATATTATTCATTTTTTAAAGTTCAATTGGTTGAAATTGCATACTCGATCCTCACTATTATATATAGCCATGAGATTTTTGGATTTTGATTTTGAATTATGATTTACATAAAATTTGGATAAATTTGAACTTATTTTAAAAAGTACTTCCTATGTCCCATTAGAAATAAAACGTTTTCCTTTTTAGTTTGTCATATTAAAAATGAAACGTTTCCAAAAATGGAAATAATACTCTCTCTACTTTTTCTTCTCTCTTACTTTACACTCTCTTCATTAACTCACAAACAACACTACCTAAAATCTTGTGCCGAAAAGCAAATGTTGCATATTTAATGGGACGGAGGGAGTACTTGTCTTTGTACTTATTTGCTAGTGTTCGTGGGGCTTAATTTCCTTTTTCCATTGCGCTTTTTTTAAAATTTAAATGGCGGGTGTCTTTGTACTTATTTGCTAGTGTTCGTGGGGCTTAATTTTCTTTTTCCATTGCGCTTTTTTTAAAATTTAAATGGCGGGTGCAATTGTATTTTTCGAACGTCAGTTTTGCAAGTGTTTGGAACTTTGGATGAGATTTCAATCTTGGATTTTTTGTTACTAAGGTTTGATATAGGGTAGGTGAGACTTGGGTAGTGTTGTTTCTAGGACAAATTTTTATAGGTCATAAATTGGAATAAAATTTGTACAAGTACCAAAAAGTGGCAATGAATTGCTATTGTGATAAATTCGATAAATCGAATTTTCCATATAGATTCTATTATTATTCCTGTAATTAATTTCTTAAGTTTAATAAAATTTTAAAAATTTGTGGTAATTGGTAAATTCGATCAATTCTCATTATCTAATAGTATCTATATTGAAAACAAAAACTTTGGAACTCCGCAAGTTGATGGCTGACGAATAGTTGTGAATTTTAATGGAAACTAAAGTCAGACTTTGGCACTAATTATGATTTTATTTGGGAGGCTCTACTCATCCACAGCTGTTAAAACGTGTATAATATAATACATATTGATTTTATTTAATTGACACTGGATTTCGGAGTCTCTTGCTATTCATTTATTTTTCATGTGGACCATAATCCACGATTTGTTTGTACAGCAAAATCCAAAATTGAACTTGAATTCAACTTCTTAAGTAGTTCAGGAAATTTCAAAGTATAGTAACATAAATTTCGAAATTCGGATGCAAAATTAAATAAACTTGAATATGGAATCAATACTCACAATATACGTGATTTTTTACTTTTAATTTTATAGGATAGGATTTCTGAAATAATAGTCATTCATGTCAATTGAATATGATTCAAGCAAGTTTACTCAAATTGTAAAAATCACAAAAAATTAGAATATCCTATCTTAGGAAAACATAAATTAATAATGTAGGGCTAATCTTCCATGGTAAAGAATTCTAATTGATAAAACCAAATAAAACTTTGTATACTAGAATGTGAACAACCAAATATTGAAGGCAGGTTTTCAAATAAAAAGTAAAAAACTCAATGACATTCCTAATTAAGTAGTTAAAGCATCCCTTGGAGGTAAACTAATATAATTACCATATTTATCTTTTTTTATAAAAAATCATTCTTCAAAGGGGGAGGTATTTGAGAAGGTATTATACCTTTTTCCATTTTAAAGATGCATTTTTACCTTTTCATCAATAGAAAGGTAAAATTTTATAACTACCACATTTGCCTTCTTTTCATGAAAAATCATTCTCCAAGGGAGAAGGTATCACACTTTATGTTTTTTTTAATGCATTTTGAATTATTAATTTATATTTAAAAATTCATTTACATTTCTATATACTTTTTTCCTTTGGAGTATGTTTCTTTTTAGAATAGTATATTTCACTTTTTGAGAAGGTATATAGATTATATACCTTTTCTATATACATTCTCCCCTTGGAGATGCTCTTAGGCCCAAACAACTTATTTCCTAACACGGGCCTATTACTATTATTCCCTCCGTCCCAGATAATTTGGGACAATTTGACCGAGCACGGGTTTTAAGAAATATAATACAAAGTGAGTTGAAAAAGTTGATGGGATGTTGGTCCTACTTTTAAAGTATTAGTTTTATAGTATTAAAATGTGAGTAGGAATTAGTTAGTGGAATATGGGGGGTCCACTACCAAAAATGGTAAAAGTGAAATGGATCAAATTATCTGGAACAGACCGAAATGGAATACTAGGTCAAATTATCTGGGACGGATGGAGTATTTAATTATACGTTTATTGACTAAAAATATTACAAAATCAAAAGGTCCAGTCCAATTTATAGCCCATCCTCCTGAATAATTAAAATGAAATAAAGGATAAGAAAAAACAAAATTAAACTTAAAAACCCAAAACAAAAAGTCCAAAAAAATGAGATAGTAGTAGTATGGCTGATCAATTAAGTTAGGCCCAGTGAAGTTAGCCTGTTTGGCCCGATTAGAGTACTGGTCAGAATGATTGATCCTGAATTTAGGCCCGGCCCAAGTTGTAATTTATTACTGGAGTTGAAAACTAGTATTGTATTTGAAAATTCGTAAAAAATAAAAACAATTACTTAAAGGACTGAATTTTTTATATATATAAATTTGTCAATTGGATTTAAACCCTCCGAACATACCATATTATTCCATTTTAAAAAAATAGTAAATGATTATCTAAAATATTACTCCTAATATTGATAAAGTATACTTATAATTTAATAGTGTGGAAGCCGATAAAATGTTCCTACATGCCTCACGACTTTCTTTGGCTTTTGAATTGGCTAAGCAATCCTATTACCATGTTTTGTTTTCCCTTTTAATACCCATATTTGTCTTTTGTCGTGTGACATGTAGTATTACTTATATGACCACAAAAAATTGATTATCAATCGTTCGCATTATTTCAAACACGCGATTAGGCACTTTGGACCATTGAAATAATAGTGAAATAGTACAATGCTGCGCAATAAACTAAAATTTAAAATGAGCTACATTTATTTATAATGATTAAATTGGCTATATAGTAGAAGTGAGATGAATAATCATGACTCGTGAGATATAATGTATTTTAATATTGTTGTGACGAGCTAAGATAGGGGTGTATTAAAATAATAACACCTCTTAAAATAACATCATACCACCATTTATAGCTAATCATTTGTACACATGGACGAATAATAAATTGTCATGTGGCAATAAAATAAATGCTCAAGTATAAAAATCTTGGCCAGGAGTATACAACACTGTATACAACAATTTTTTCTCGGCCAACAATATCCAACACGCTATACAACAATCTATAGATTGTTGTGTAGCGTTTATAATATTGCTGTGTAGCGTTTATAACATTGCTGGAAATGTGGTATCACAATGTCGCTTTAAAAGGTGTTGTCATTTTAACATAAACCGGCTAAGATATATTGTTATGGATTGAGCTTTTTAACAATAATTGAATGAAAAATAAAATAAGACATGACCTTTCTATAAATAATTATAATGTTTAAGACTAAAAAAATCTACTACTAGTACTACGTGACCTAAGTTGGTATTAACTTCTTTTATCTCTGGAAATTTGTCACATATTTCTATTTCTATTCGTTCCACAAAATTTATCGCATTTAACTTTTTTATTATTTTTCGGTGATGGACTTTATATTTCATTAACTCATTTTTACTCATATTTTGTTATAAAATTATTATTTAAAAGTAAGATCCACTGACAAAATTTAAGGAACGCAAAGACTAAAGAAGTTAGGCGGTGTACCGAAAAAGAAAAGACTTTTTAGTAAGGCATATTATTGTTGTTTGCACGAGTGTTTTGGAAAAAACAGTAGTTATACTACTCTAGCATCAATATAGAGTATATAGTAAAAATTGTACTCCACTACCATGAACAGTTAATCTATTCATATATATTAAATATATTTACATATTACTCCCTCCGTCCTACTTTAGGAGTTCCGATTTACTATTTTTGGGTGTTCCATTTTAGGAGTCCCGGTTGGAATATTCCATAATTGGTAATAGGCCCCACAATCCACTCACATTTTTCCACTCACATTTTATTATAAAACTAATACATAAAAGTAGGACCCACATTCCATTATATTTTTTCACCAACTTTCCTTTATATTTCTTAAAACTCGTGCCGAACTCAACCAGGACACCTAAAGTGGGACGGAGGGAGTACTATATAATGATAGTATAATGGAATTACAGTAAAATCAAGTAAGGTATCAGTACTTAAATTAGTCATACAAAAATTCAGTGTTTCAAATTTCACTATAATAAAAAGTTTCGATAATATTAACATGTAAGGTGTATCGTATCGACCAACCTCTACACATCATAACGTACATAGGATTATATGAATCATCGACATGCACTAAATTACCCGTTATACCATGGCCAAAGCCCACGCCGTGTGCGTGCCCATCCCGGCGCAGGGCCATGTCAGCCCCATGCTCAAGTTAGCGAAGCTCCTCCACCACAACGGCTTCTTCGTCACCTTCGTCAACACCGACTACAACAACGGCTGCCCGAGGTGCTGCTCTGGACCGCTAGCGCGTGCAGTCTCTTGGCGTATACGCACTATAAAGATTTTGTTGAGAGAGGATTAGGGGTGAGTCGATACGATATATCGTATCGAAAACGTTGTATCGTGTATCGTATCGAAAATATCGATATGAAAGAATTTCATATTGTTATCGTATTGAAAGTTTCGATATATCGAACTTTCGATATAAAAAAATTCATATCGTTATCGTATCGATATTTCGATATATCGTACCGAAATTCGATATATCGTTAAATATCTATATATATCGAAAATAAAATATCGATATATCGAAAATATCGATATATCGAAAATTTTCAATATATATCGTATTTTCGATATAAAACGATATATTGCGATATAGGAAATTTATATCGTTATCGTATCGAAAACTTACGATACGGTATCGTATCGTATCGTATCGAAAATTACGATATATCGAAAATTCGATAATTTTTCGATATTTTTCAATACGATACGAGCGATATATCATTTTTTCGATATTTTTCTCTAGCCCTAGAGAGGATATACTCCTCTTCACGGTAATTTCATGGCTTTTTCGATAATATGTTATTTTCTTATTCAAATGAAATCTTTATTTAATATTGGATACGAATTTATACTGGAACTACCTTCAGTTTTAAATTGGGTTTTATTGAATTCATTTAATTAACTTGGGATGCTAGGTTAACTATTCGTGCTTGGTACATGCTGTATATATATATGTTGCATAAAGCCATTATAACTAACTGTTTTGTGTAGAGTGATTAATTGAGAATTATCTTAAAATGAGTGCAAAATAATATATTACTCCATAATTGTTGATATTCAATTCAATGATATCCGTTTTAATGTACATAAATTTTTTCTAGAGCGTACAAGGAGTTAAATGTAAAAATTAATGACAATAAATGAGATCAATAGCTTATTAGCTACTAGTAGTACCATATTTTAGTTTTATAAAGAAAGTAAATGAAATACTAGTAAGCTATTAGAATATATATTCCATGTAATTTATTTACTTATGATTAAAGTGAAATGAGCAGAAAACAATAGTAAAACAGGACTTGTACTATTGGGCCGGATGGTTTCCACCAAGGTTTTAAAATTTGCACAGGACCGGACGGTTTGACTGTTCAACAATGAATCAATGCGTTGTCTAATCTAGTCAAACATAAAAACAAGAAATTAGTAAGTATCCTTCAATTTTTGATAATTTTTCTTTCTATTATAGCAGACTATATTCTTCACTAATACCTAATTGTATGTGGATTAATTATTTCGTATCTTCACATGGACGCTTGTACGAGTAATTAAGTTCACGTGATCAAATATAAAACATGGAACGATAACTTCTGTATAAGTATAAACAAACAGATATAGCAACCGAACTTTATCCTCTGCACTTAGTCCAATTTCTATTTAAATACTACTCCTACATATCGATCTATATCAAAGCCACTTTACATCTTCTTTCATTTCACATAAGTGTGTGTAGTGTGTGAAGAGAAGCAATTAATGGCATCCATTTCAAAGCCCAAACCCCACGCCGTGTGCATACCCTACCCGGCGCAGGGGCACATCAACCCAATGTTCAAGCTAGCCAAGCTCCTCCACCGCAGCGGCTTCCTCGTCACCTTCGTCAACACCGACCACAACCACCGCCGCCTCATCCGCTCCCACGGCGCCGCCTCCGTGGCCGGCCTCCCGGGGTTCCGCTTCGAGGCCATCCCCGACGGCCTCCCGCCCTCCGACGCCGACGCCACGCAGGACCTCGCCGCGCTCTGCGTCTCCATCCCCACCGCCTGCTTGGACCCCTTCTGCGGCCTCATCGAGAAGCTCAACGCCTCCGCGGCCGCGCCGGTCAGCTGCATCGTCTCCGACGGCGTGATGAGCTTCACGCTCAAGGCGGCGGAGCGCTTCGGGGTGCCGGAGGTCATGTTTTGGAGCGCTAGCGCTTGCGGTCTCTTGGGGTATATGCACTATAAGGATCTTATTCACAAGGGATACACTCCTCTTCAAGGTAATCCATTCTTCAATTCCTTTACTTTTTAATATTTCTAACTCTTTATTAGTTTAATTTCTTCATGATTATTTTTTATGATATATATTTCCAATAGTTGAAGTATTTTATAATGAAGCAAAAATAATTTGAGATTTTAGTGATCATCACATATTTGGGTATTAACAGCGGAAATTTTTTAAGCGATGTCGTCAATCCACTGGTAAAAATCAATGGCGTATAAACTTTTATTCAAACGGACACTACTTTAATTAATTAATTTACACTCTCGACTGTCAAAGCATTTAATATAGCATAAGATAATAAGCATGGAGATCTTCAAGAGTTGCAAGCATTATTTTAATGAATAGAGTATGTAAATTACATTCTTGGAAGCTAGCCCATGAATTGTTTCAATTGTTTAGTAAAAATATTGTTGTTTATTAAATGCATTAATTTGGAAACTTCATCCGTTGTATATGGGGTATATTTTACTACAATTGCACGTTCATAGAGTTGAAAATCCATTATAATAAATTAACTGAGTACAACGCTTAGGACGTGCTGAATAATAAATGTGTACGTACTTCTAAATGTTTTTATAGAATTGATCTTTTGATTTAATCCTCTAAGTCAACTTGTCATTTTGCAATATAAACATTTGAAGGATCAAACTTTGCTCCCCTAGTTTAAAGAAAAAGTTAATAATCAAGAAGGTTGATCGAATTGTATTTTGAATAAGTTTTGAAAATAGGACATTAAGGTCCGAAGGAGTATTGATTTGAGTTCGTTCTTTTGTTATTTTGAATATTGAAAGATGTTGAAACTTCATGATTTAATAGTCTGATTTCAAACTTTATAGAATTAACTAAAATTTGATAAAATTTTACAATTTACATATTGTCCAACACTTTTTTTTGTTGATTTACATAGATATGAGGCAATTGACGAACGGATACCTAGAAACAAAAATCGAGTGGATCCCAGGAATGAAAAACATAAGACTCGCCGACATCCCAGCTTTCATCAGAACCACAAACATCGACGACATATACCTCAATTTCATGATGCAACAAACCGCCGCCATGCCGACAGCCAAAGCCTTGATCATCAACACCTTCTCCGCCTTGGAGCGAGACGCCCTCGCCGCCCTCTCCTCCACCTTCCCCAAAATCCACACCATCGGCCCTCTCCACCTCCTGCCAGACGAAGACACCAACGTCAACGCCCACGACCAACCCTTCACCTCCAGCCTATGGAAAGAGGAGGCCGAATGCATCGCGTGGCTCGACACCATGGCGCCCGCCTCCGTTGTCTACGTCAACTTCGGCAGCATCACGGTCGTCACTGCAGATCAAATGACCGAGTTCGCGTGGGGGCTGGCCAATAGCAAGAAGCCCTTCCTGTGGATCATTCGCCCGGATATCGTATCCGGTGAGGCCACCATGCTGCCTCCTGAGTTCCTGGCGGAGACCAAGGACAATGTATAATGTTACTGCCCGATTTTATTTTAGCTGATATTACTAGCGGATTAAATTTGCTACTAACAATTTTTTTTTTTGGCGTAGTGTATGATGGTGAGCTGGTGCCAGCAGGAGGAGGTGCTGAAGCACCCTGCGATCGGGGGGTTTCTGACGCATGGTGGGTGGAACTCGACTCTGGAGAGCGTTGGGGGCGGGGTGCCTATGATATTCTGGCCGTTTTTCGCGGAGCAGCAGACGAATTGTCGGTACGGGTGCGTGGAGTGGGGGATTGGGATGGAGATAGATAATGATGTGAAGAGAGATGAGGTGGAGTTGATGGTGAGGGAGATGATGGAGGGGGAGAAGGGGAAGGAGATGAGGAAGAATGTTGTGGAGTGGAAGAGGAATGCGGAGGAGGCCGTCGCGGTTGATGGCTCTTCTTTTACGGATTTCAAGAGATTGATTGAGGAGCTCTCGGTTTAGATCTTTGGTTTGGTTTCATTTTGGTTGTGAACTTGTGAATTTAAACTTTCTACGCAATATTTGAAATAAGCTATCAACATTTATCACCGAATATTTGAAATGGAAGTTGTGGTTGGGATGAAATTCGAGTAAGTGACTGAGTGGCGTTTGATTAAATTTTAAGTTATTTTTTATATATTGTTAATTATTCATTGTGTTCGAACCTACAACACCAATTTTTTAAGAGCATTAGCAATAGGAATGCCCTAGCAACAATCCGGCCTAAAACTCCTTCTACAAGTCCTCATGTCTTTTTCACAGCCTAACCAATGTCCTAGCCTAGCCCTCCCATTTAATTCATTTTATCAAATTAATAACAAATACAAAATTAATTAGTATTTATCAAATATTTAAAAATAAAGTGCGGAGTATTTATTAGAGTAGAAATAAAAAAAATTAAAAAAGTGACTCGGCGGTCGCCGCGCAATAGTCGCCCTAGCAACCGCCTAGCCGGCTCGGCCATGCCCTAGATCTCGGGCGTTTATCTCTCCTCCTCTCGGCTAGCCTATCGCAATACCACCCTAGCCGCACGTCGGTGGCTAGGCTGCCGATTGGGGCGTGTACTGTGGATGCTCTACATCCCTTGTAAATTAAAAATGAGATTAATGTAGTGTTGGCTCCTCAATGGAATGCATCTCATTTGCTCTCTTTGAAACGTTTATTCATTTCTTAATAATGTATTTATTGCAAGGAGTATAGTATTTATAATAGAGGAAGTAGTGAGTTGAATATATTTATTGCAATCAAGACTTTGGCCTAAGAATGAGTTTACTCAATTGACCACTAATATTTCAAAATTGTGACACGTATTTTCCCCAAATTCTACGCCTAAAAGACTAAACCGGTAAAAGTAAAACAATAGGCGCGTTTTCAAAACCCTAATTTCCGTCCCCGTCATCGTCCTCCACCGATGGAAACCACGGCGCCGCCGCCGGAGTCAACCACCTGCATCCCAGAGTCCACCTCCACCATCCCTATACCCACAGAAGGTGATGCGCCTCCTGACCCTGTCGCTTCTCAAGCCGATCCCAAATCCAGTTCCGAACCGATGGAAACCAACGATTCCGCCACCGGCGCCGAACCAATCGAAACCAACGATTCCGGAAACATCCCGGGCCCCGAACCTCCGGCCCAGCCCGAAGCCCAACCGCGCAAGAGACGACGTCGTCGCAAGAAGATCTTCACTGACATGATTTCCTCGACGGCTTCGCGCCTGCGCGTTCTCCGCCCCCACACGAAGCCTTCCGCCGCCTCCGCCTCCGCTGCCGACGAAGACGACGATGCCGATGCTCTGACCGGTTACCTCCGCAAGCGGAGGGGTCCTTCCGATCTCTCTAAGGAGGTCGACATCGAAGCCCTAATTGCAATCTCGGTAGGGTTTCCCGTCGATACACTGACGGAGGAAGAAATTGAGGCGAACGTCGTCCCGCAAATCGGCGGCTCGGAACAGGCCAACTACATCATCGTGCGCAACCACATTCTCGCCCGCTGGCGCTCGAACGTCGCCGTTTGGCTCACCAGGGACCAGGTGCTGGAGTCCATACGCGTCGAGCACAAAAACCTCGTGAATTCCGCCTACAACTTCCTCCTCCACTACGGATACATCAATTTCGGCATCGCCTCAGCGATCAGGGATGTAAAGAGCAAGTCTTCGGACGAATTGCCGCTGGGAAGCGTGATCGTGATTGGCGCGGGCCTATCCGGTTTGGTCGCCGCTAGGCAGCTGATTTTCCTAGGCTTCAAGGTTGTCGTTCTTGAGGGCAGGGCCCGGCCCGGGGGTAGAGTTCGGACTAAGAGAATGAGCGGAAGTGATGGAAGTGTTGTTGGTGCTGCGGATTTAGGTGGGAGCGTGTTAACCGGAATCAATGGGAATCCGTTGGGTGTTTTGGCGCGCCAGCTTGGATTGCCACTTCATAAGGTGAGGGATATTTGCCCCTTGTACTTACCTAATGGAAGAATGGTTAATTCTGATGTTGATTCGAAAGTGGAGAGCTCATTTAATAAGTTGCTGGATAGGGTTTGTAAGCTTAGGCAGGGGATCATGGAGGAAATTAGGAGCGTGGATATTTCGTTGGGGACGGCATTGGAGGCGTTTAGGCATGTGTATAATGTAGCTGAGGAGCCATTGGAGAGGATGTTATTGGATTGGCATTTGGCGAATCTTGAGTATGCCAATGCAACACTGTTGTCGAATTTGTCTATGGCTTTCTGGGATCAGGATGATCCCTATGAAATGGGTGGGGATCATTGTTTCATACCTGGGGGGAATGGGAGGCTTGTTAGAGCTTTGGCTGAGGACCTTCCGATCTTTTATGAACGGCCAGTTAGTTCTGTGAGATACGGCAGTGATGGAGTTAGGGTATATGCCGGAGGGCAGGAGTATCAAGGTGACATGGTGCTTTGCACAGTCCCGCTAGGAGTGCTTAAGAGAGGGACAATTGATTTTGAGCCTGAGCTTCCTCAACGAAAAATGGATGCAATTGATAGATTAGGTTTCGGGTTGTTGAACAAAGTTGCCATTTTGTTCCCATATGATTTTTGGGGTGGAGAGATTGATACCTTTGGGCATTTGACCGAGGAGCCTAGTATGAGAGGTGAATACTTTCTTTTTTACAGTTATTGTGCTGTGGCCGGTGGGCCACTCCTTATTGCTCTTGTGGCCGGAGAAGCTGCTGTTAAGTTTGAAAAGAGTTCTGCGGTTGAATCTGTGAACAAAGTGTTGGATATATTGAAGGGCATTTTCAGCCCTAAAGGAATTGCAGTTCCAGATCCAATTCAGGCAGTTTGTACACGTTGGGGTCAGGATCAGTTTTCGTACGGATCATATTCTTATGTTGCAGTTGGTGCTTCAGGGGATGATTACGATATCCTTGCAGAGAGCGTTGCAGATAGAGTTTTCTTTGCTGGAGAAGCGACTAACAAGCAGTATCCAGCCACAATGCATGGAGCTTTTCTCAGCGGGATGAGGGAGGCCGCACATATAATGAGGGTGACGAGGAGAAGATCAGTCGCTCCAGCCGCAGGAGCTAGAGTGAATACCACGAATCACGAAAGCAACAGTGTTGATCCACTGTTTGAGACCCCTGACCTTGCATTTGGCTGCTTTTCTGTTGTGTTCGATCCACAGTCAACAGATATGGAATCTGATGCTTTGTTACGAGTTTCAGTGAGGAGTGGTAATTCAGATTCGGATTATATCCATCTGTATGGGCTGCTCCAGAGGAAGCAGGCTGTCGAGCTGAATGGCTTGGAAGACGATGTAAAGAGGGGGGAGATGTTGGCTCACGGATTCAAGACGAGGTTGGTCGGAATAAGCAGCCTGTGCAACGCTGCTGAGTCTCTTATCAGGAGAATAAAGGCAGTGAAATCCACTCCTAATTAGACTGTATAATTGATTCTTGATGTTTTAGGAAGTTGTACCATTCTTCAACTCTTTGGGTGTATACTTTTTCTAATTTTAGAAGCAACTGTAGAGTTGAAGAGATTGCTCCTTGGGAGCTCAAGTTAAAAAAAAATTTCTACTGTATAACATCTACAAATTGTGGAATGAAATGATTTGTTCTATGTATCACGGGAAATTATGTGACATAAGTCGACTTGGCTCGGATTTTGAAAAATCTAATAAAAAGTGGGTAGAAAAAGCTAATTGAGTGGGAGTGAGATAAGTTAGTAGAACAGTGGAATATAAGGCCCATGGTCAAAAGTAATAAAAAGTAAATGAGACATTTAATTGTGGGACAATGAAATAAAAAGTAAATGAAACATTTAATTGTGGATAGACGGAAAATGAAACTTGAGATCCTTAACCGTGGACGGACGGATGTAATGCACCTTAGCAAGCCAACATTTTCCTTAAGGGAATCTGATTCTTCTTTATAAAGCCATAATCTCATCCAACGACAAAGAATCAAGTCCCCTTATCACACATTAAACAATCCAAAAAAAATCTTCAGCTTAACATGATATATTCTTGTCTTGAGCATAACAAAGCAAGGCTTCATTCAGACAAACATCATGGCCGAATCAAAGGGGCTCTGCTTCACTCGCCGCCAGAAAAACTCGGGCGACCGAGGCAACACCTTGTCGCCTGCCCCGATCACCCTGAGACAGGCGGCGAGGGGGAAGAGGGCGCTTCTTTGCTGCATCAGCTACAAGAAGAAGAAGTTCGAACTCAAAGGGACTATACATGACATGAAGAACATGAGAGATCTTCTAATCCATCAATTCCATTTCCCTCCTGAATCCATCCTCATTCTTGCAGGTCAAAATTTCTTAGTATTTTACTTTTCTATAGTTACATCGCGAAAATTCTTGTTTTCGGTGATTTTATAAAAAAAAAAAAGAAAAGTTCCCTGAAAGAGAACTTTTTTGCTTTATTCCGTAAATGGGAAACACGACAATACTAATGGTGTATTTAAAGATAGTTTTTTTTCCCATTTTTACTTATCAATTGTTACGTTGCCAAATTCTCGTTTTGGGTGATTTTAGAAGAAAAAAAAAAAGTTCCCCGGACGAGAACATTTTTTTCATTCTATAAAAGGAAAACACGTCAATACTAATGGTGAATTTAAAGAGAAATTTAAAATTTGTAGAAAAAGAGACGTACCTTGAGCCGACGAGGAAGAACATAGAGGATAGTTTCCGGTGGCTGATGAGAGGGATTGAAGAGGGAGACTCGTTGGTGTTCTACTTCTCCGGTCATGGACTCCGGCAGCGCGGTATCCATGGCGACGAGATCGATGGCTTCGATGAGACTATATGTCCGTTGGATTTCGAGACCAATGGCATGATTTTCGATAACTATATTAATGAGACTTTGGTTAATCCGCTGATCAAGGGCGTAACTCTTCACGCCATTGTTGATTCTTGCCATAGCGGAACGGTTCTAGACTTGCCACTCGTCTACAACATAAACACGTAACAACTTCACCTGGTCTTTTGGGATGAATTCTTCGATTGACACTTCAGATTTATAGATTAAATGAGTTTTGTCTCTTGATAGATTAGTCTTTTGAGATAAGTTCTTCGTAACAGTGAACTTTTTTGTTTGTTTGTTAGGAATAAATGGGATGACAATAGTCCTGAGGAAGGAAGGAATGCATTTAAAGGCACAAGTGGTGGAAAGGCCATATGCTTTAGTGCATGTGAAGATTATCAACAGGCTGCAGATACAACAGTTTGTATTCTCTTTCTGATGATGATCGTAAAACGAAAATACGATATGTAACATGAAAATGTCGGCCTGCCTGGCAGCAGGGGCAGAGCCGGGCAAATGCCTGTATATAGTCTATCATAAAATTTATTTATTTTAATAAATTCACTAAATGCCTCTTCTCAAATTCTCAAAATTTCCTGGCTCGGCCCCTGTCTAACAGGCTTTCTCGACGGACAAGAACAGCACGGGGGCAATGACATACACCTTCATAAAAGCAGTAAAAGCAGCGGTGACGAGCAAGAGGAAGATCAGCTACAGAGAGATACTTCTGCAAATGCACGAATCCCTCAAGAAAGAGGATCACAGCGGAGGATGCGCCCGGGCCCGCCTCCGACGTGTCTTCACTCGCAAAATCTTGCAGGTATAGAAGCAAAGTTATTCTGCAGATAGTTAGCTAAATTCTGATAGAGATATGTTTGACAGGATCCTCTGCTGTCGTCTTCCGAAGAATTCGACGCCAACACAGAGTTCAAGCTCTGATCAGTTTGTCGTCGTCGTTGTCACCATCCTCGTCATCATTTTCGTACCCTTATCACGACGTGGATGCTTTTGAAAACTACTGTAAAAGAAGTATGTTTGAAAATTGCAAGTATTTCTACTCATAATAAAGAATTCCAAAAATCTTACTATCATCAAATTCAGTCACTAGTTTACAACTGGCAAACAAAAAATACAATCAATTTGAAACCTTAAAACAAATGTCTTCATCTTCATCAATAGAGATCAAACCACAGCAGAAATGGCTGCAGCTGTATAAACCTACTTCAATTATTACACCAATATTATACTGTAGTCTCTTGCAAATTACGCGACAGAAACAGAAAAAATGGAACAAATCTACACAAACGGAAGAGAAATCAAGCAAATACGTTGATATCACATGGGAGGGGCGCGACGAATTAGGCAGCAGAATCGTCTGAATATGAATCTTTCTGTTGGATAATGGATGGTATCGCACAATGTACAAAAACCACGAGGCTAAAAGCGTACAACGATGCAGGAGATGTCGTCTTTGCTCTCTCTGTGCAGTGCCTCGTTCACTAGCTGCTTCGCTGCCTTCTGGGGATCTTTGATCTTCTTCACGATGTCGACTGCCTCTTGATTGGAGATCACCTGCAAGGCAGAAATTTGTGGGCGTTAGTGAGCCCGTCGGTGAGCAGATGATGACATAGAGGTGAGGCAGAGAAGAAATCGAACCTTCCATATACCGTCACTAGCAAGAATGAGAAAATCAGTTTCAGCGTCTATCTCAGCATTTGTGACGTCAGGGTCGGATCGCAAGTGTGTCTTCAAGTTCTTGTCTCCAAAAGCACGAGATACGGCCAACTGACCATCTACTCGGGCAACGTCTCCTGTTTATGCGCGCGTAAATAACGTCATCATTTCAAGATTTAATTTTTAACACGTGGTCGGATATAAAAGCAGCATCAGAAAATGAATTTGGCGAAACAAACACCAAACAAGTGATATTTGCCAATTTGAGACACGTGTACGAATTCTCACCTGGCATATTCGAGACAAATCCGCCTCTGTTTTCAATGCTTCCTCGCTCAGTGTTGGGCTCGTGATCAACGGTCATTTGTATAGCCTGGCCCCTCCTGGAAAGCACGCCTCGTGAATCTCCAACATTAGCCACCCACAAGTGTCTGCCATCGATCAAAATTGCAGTAACGGCAGTGGACCCACCCCTACCAAGGTCAGGGTTGTGAGACAGAATGGCTTCATCTGTTCTCTCATAAGCTTTAGCAATAGACCTCAGAGGATCCCTCCAAAAGTCCTCCTGATAACATTCGTCGAATTAATTAAATTCTGATAACGAACGAAAAGAGCTAAAGGAGAAAGTTTTGGGGACAAAAAAAAATCCTATATCCTCATAGATAAGCATACGTTGCGTTTTGATACTGCAAGTTCAAGGAAAATTTTCCCACAACCATCTAGCTAGATTACTATAAATGTCAACTTTTGTATTTGGAGTAGTTATACGTTGCACTCTACGCAAAAGAAAAGGAATTGGTTTAGCATACGAGTAAACTGTAGTTCATAGATGAGTCGTCGATTTTAACTGGAGAGCACAACCAATCAACTGGTTGGACTTCTTAACTTTTTTGGTTGTGTGACTTCAAAGAAGAAAGGCTTTGCACTTTTGCTAAGGGTTTCATGGATTACGATTCAGTAAATTCGATTCACAGAAAAAGATACGAATCATCTGATGCACTAATAATACCGCATCGAAAGATTCCATAACTCTACTTTAAGGCCGAATCACAAAAGTCCTACAGTGAATATCCAATACCAATATAGATCGAGAGTAGCAAATGTAAACACGAGAACATTTATGTCATGCAGCGACACGACTAACCTCCTTAATTATATTTGAAAATAAATGCTTTTGTAAGTAAGCGGGCACGCTATCTCCCATATGTCCGTCAAAGATACCAAACAGTCCGAGTTCATGACCTTGGGACTGTTCAAATTTAGCAACATGGAAATCTTCCATGGGATGATTTGCTTTACCCTTTTCCAAACTGAATCCAAACTTGACATGGCTCCGGCTGCCACTTCCCTTGCCGGAGCCACCTGTTGAACTCCCTCCTGAGTGCTATAGAAAAAGAAGAAGTCAGCTACAGAAAACACCAATGGTTTTTAAATTAATCAACATACATTGATCACGCCCCCGTGATTAAAAAGGGCAGCCGAGAACAACCATACCATAAACGACAAGATTAATTATGTGAATCATCAGAAAGGGCGTACGACTCTGAAAATGCTACGGACTGCTGATAATAAAACATAAAACAGCATATTCGAAACACATTCATGTCGGATAACACATCAAAGCTCGATTTTTGTGTGCTTTAACATATAAACACCACAAGCCATAGCTCCTAAAACTCCTATTAAAAGCAAATGCACAAGCAAAACCATGAGGCAAGTTAAGACATAAGCTCACCACACAAATACTATAAATAAACACATGAATTGTTAATTCAACATCAGAATTCAAAACCCATTAAATCTCAAACAAGGTAATAACAGCAACAACTGTAAAAACTCACCTGTTTAAAACAGCAAAGACTATCCATTTCTCAAACTAGCATGCACCCTTTCAAATCAATAGTGAGAATCCACAGCCTGCATCATTGCAAAACAAGTAAAATCATGATCAGAAACAATCAAACAACAAAATCCATCAAGATTCAAACTTTTCTCTTCATCACAAAATGGGCATCATCAAGATTTCAACTTACCGATCTACAGCTCCCAAATTCAACAAGTCGAGACACAGACAATGAAATGGAAACTTGGGCTTCTGATTTCTTGAGGAAAAAGGGGGTCAGGGATTCGCTGGAGTGCAGGCAAGAATGGCTGCCAACACGCTTTAGCCCTCTTCCCCCCTTTGTTGACTTTGATGTATTGATTTTCTTTTTTTCCCCTTTTCGATTCGATTTTTATAGTAACAAGAGAGTGAAAAAAGGTTATTGGATTTTCCACGGTTACTGAAATCAGGTTTGTGTAATTAATTTAACTTTGGTCAACGTCTCCTTTCAAATTCACTAATTCGTTTTGGTTTGACTCTACTTTGTTTCTTACTCCCTAAACATGAGTATTTATTACCATCATTAATTAATTTTCATATGAAGTCCTGTCCGAAAATTTCCTAACAATGAAAAAAAACATTTCTTGGTAATCATTATTCCACTTTTGTTTTCAACCATGAAAGTTTCATGTTAACAATTCAGAGTGATATGATGCGAAGCAATGAAATACAGTATTTGAGTGCTTTTAGGTTCAATCTCATTTGCATATTTTGCGTATTGAGGAAAAGTTACTAAAACGGAAATGGATTACTTTTATAGAACGTACTAAAATTAAAAGAGTTTTATTTCTATGGATTACTTTTATAATGTAATGATTTAATTAATATTGCGTATGCATTGTATACTTTTCAAAAAAATATTTGGCGCATATCATTATCGTTGTGTATTTGATATGAATGTAATGCACATCAAAATTTAATGAATTATGAAACCTAGTTGACTTGTCTAAATATTAGTAGTACTAATAAATGGTGCATTCATTGCAAACCAATTATGAGAGTTGAATAGATTTGGTTATTAGTAATAATGATAAATGGCATTTAATCACATTTTTTGTTGACTTTTTTATTAGATTTATATTACCTTCATCCTGTGAAATGGTCATATTTTTTCATTTATATCATCCATTAAAATTATTCTCTATCGTTTATGGTAAGTTTTTCTCTCTAATAAGGCGAGTTTCATTTTCTAATAACAATACTTCAACCATTTTTCTCTCTATATCTTTCTCACTTATCAATTTTGTATTAAAACTCATTCGTCTACTATTATGATTATTTTTTGTGACTGAAGTGGTAATTTTTAAATTGGAATATTGATATGGGACTAATCTAACAAAAAGTTAGAAAGGCGAATTTGTAAAAAGTTTTCTAACTCAATTTATTCCTAAGATCGAAAACTCGAAGATTGTTAAAAAAAAAACTATATTCATTAAAAAATGTAGAAATAGTAACTGAGCTTGAGAAAGTGAAAAAAAATATTACTCCGTGTAACTGAAAATCTATGAGATTATCAAAATTAAAGATGTTTAGAATTTATTTATTTTTTGGAAAATACACAAAATTTGGTATTTTGGTTAAGAATTGTAAATGTACCTATTAATTTTAGTTAAATTAATTAATTAGATTTAATTTAAGACCCGGATTACAGTTGGCATGCAAATAAAGAAAACAATATTCCCTCGTCTCACTTGAAAAGTCAAAAGTGATATATTTTCCTTTTTGTGATATTCCCTTCACAGGAGTAACACATTTTACAGTGGAAACACCACTCTGTCTTTATGGAATATCCCATTGACCATATGAGTAGTTTGTATGTGATAAATTGGTTGAAGTAATACAAAAAAAAAAGGAAAGTAGTACTAGTATACTATATTAAGAGCACCGACAATCGGTGGAAGGCAGTTTGCGTTGCTGGGCCGACGAGGGAGGGGTGGACTTGATCCTTCTTTGGAAACCTGATGATTTTGTTTAATCTTTTGTTTTAGTTTGCCCATGGAATTAACTCCCATGATTTAGCCTCATGAATTAGCTGAATTTTAGCTCTATTAAGTTGTGAAATGGTAGTCTATTTTATAGATTATTTTGATCCTAATTTATAATTTGAGTAATACTCCATTAAACAAAACTTGGATGGAATTAAAGTTGGAGCTTGAATGGATACTGTACGGATCCAAAGTTTAAAATTGTATAAGTTGGGGAATTTTGTCTAATTTGATTGTGTATGCCCAAGTTGAACTTGTTTACGTACAAATTGTGAGTTAGGATATTATGTTTGAACTTTGAACCAAGAAAGAGAAAAAAATATATCAAATCCTATGGTTTATTTCTGAGAATTTGGAATCATTGTTTTATTTCTTGAGTATTTAAACTAATTTAGGTACTATGGTTTAATAATTTGATAGAATAAAATTAGTTAGTAAATTCCTTACTGATGAATTTTGGTATTAAGTTCCAAATTTTAAATCTTGTTGGTACTTGATAATGTAATTTTAGGCTATAATTGTTACTTAGTGATTTTAGAATACTGGAATAAAATGGTTGAATTAAAACCTTTTATTATAAAGAACAAGAAGAATGGAGGATTAAAAAAAAGGAAAATGATGTCTACCAATATACATCCCAATAGAATATATTTATAAGTAGAGATAAGAATAGTTCAATTATATTTTATTTAAGAGAACATAAAGTATATCAAAAAGGTTATATATGTAAATTGGTTTCAACATTAACTCACTGTGTGACCAGCAGCCATATTATGACCAAAGAGCTTTATCGAAAATGATTATAGACATTCTACAACATAGAGATGTGTGTATATTATATATACAAACTCAAGAACTACACATACTAATACACTGATGTCTTCCTGTAGTTAGAGGGGACTACAATGTATGCACTTACTCGAAGGCAAGAGACATGAAAGTGTCGTCGTCCAATAGACTGGAAATGTCGAGCAGATCCTCGTCCGCGCTCATCATTTCTGGGAACATCGATGACATATCCGAACCATCCTGCTCAACACAAACACTCAGTATTTCAGCAAGATCATTAGCAGCCGTAGAAAATGAGGTTTCCTTAATTTCGACCAAATCACCACTGATAACAATCAACAAGTTTTTCTACCTATATAGTTGAGTCAATATGCATTTCGCATTGTACATATATGCTTTTCTCACTCATCAATCAAGTTCAAGTTATAACTACCTGATTTTCACGAAACTCTTCAGCAGCAGTTAGAAGCCTACGATACTGAGCTCGCCCTTCTGGATTTTGAGCCATGGATTGGACCCTTGCTAGTGCTTTTTGCATCCTTTCTTCAGTTTGTTTTCTTCCTTCCTTTAGAACGTCGTAATCATCTTCTGGCACTGGCAAAGGCAAGCTGCTCTGGGCATCCGGTTCTTTCTGGACGGCATCTGATCGAAATCCACGCAATCCACTTCTTTTGCGTCTCCACCGCAAAATCACCTTCTCCAATATTCCAACTGACCAGATAATGGGTTTATATTTCTTCCTCACCTGATGGCCCCTGACATGAGCCTTCAGCCAAAACCAAAGAAACGTCAGTTCTAATGAGGATTGTTGGTACTTTTAGATTAAAATACTAGCAATCTATTACGATGAGTAACGTTTGTGCTTAGACCTATAACACATACAGCAATGGTGAGTTGGTGACAGACCACTACTTCAGCATTATTTTGGAAGATTAAAGTAGCATTGTGTCATATTATTTGAAGTAACATATAATTAGCCAATGGAAAGACTAATATATTCTAAGACTATAAAAGAGACAAAACTAAGCACAGCTTGATATAAGAGAAGAAAAGCACCTGTATTTTGACAATTTTTTGACGAATTAGTAAAAATTCTTTTCTTTTCTTCCAACCACGGTACTTTTTCTGAATCTGTAGAGCAGCAGTATTGGCCATACCATCAGAATGACCAAGCCTGGATGTTTTAGCAGCTACAAGAGAAATAGCATCTGGAGTCAGCAACTCATCATCAGACTCCTGATCAATAAGCTTTTTCCTCTGAAAAGACTGAATTCGGAAAATTTGGTGTATGCGAGCTGCTGCTTGTCTGGCATTACATACTGCAGCAAGTGAATCCTTTAGTGAAAGTGTATCTGGAACATCTGCTCCGGTTCTTGGAACTGCTAAGCGTTCTGAAACTGTCTGTATTGGTTCAAATGCAGAAACTTCTGCAGTTCCACCATCATTTACTCTAAGAGTTGAGAGGTGTGACGTCAAGGACGTCTCGGCAAGGAAGCCAGATATTCCCTTGTGTCCACTAGAAGAAGCCAAGTCTGCAGGAGTTCTACCCAGTGGGTATTCAGCTGATGGATCCGTCAGTGGTCCAGGAGATGCACCAAGAGAAACAAGGACAGCAACTACATCCTCCCTGTAAGCAATAAGAGATAGTGAGAAAAGTAGTCAAAACTTTAGCCTCTCCGTTTTCCAAATGTTTCTCATTTCTTTCTTCTTCTACGACACCCAACGTAATCCATAAGCACAGGATGGATGCTAGTTTTTTAACACCAAGCTATGGTTCTGAAGATCATCCACGACATATTTCAGAATTCTTATATCAAAATCAAGTTATAAACATTAATTTAAGTCAAACTTCCATACATGTGTTTTACCAATAAAAAATAACCAATCATTGCAAACGAATGAAGAGTCAGAGGAGCAGCGTGATATTAATAAACAATAGAAGGACAATTATCATCAGTAAAGCAAAAGAGAATATTCTGCTCAAAAAAACATAACCTCATCTCGAGGAAAAAAGGGAATTAAATTGGAGCTGGCCATTCAGGTGAATTTTATGAGAAGATAGGTTTCCATAAAAAAAAGTTGAGTTTTACCTGCCATAAGCTGCGGCCCAATGAAGTGCTGTAAAACCATAAACATCACGGAAATCTATGCTAACTCCTGAGATTATTATTGGCTGGATGGCCCAATCAAAACCTAGAGCAGCAGCCAGGTGCAACACATTTTGACCTCTCTCGTCAATCATTGTAAGCCCCTTACCATCATCAGCGGCCCGGCTTAGAAGCCAGGAGTAAAATTTTTCTTTAAGATGCTTTTTAAGGAGCATCTCCCCAATCACCTTCAGATGTGCCCCATCATTTTCTGAAAGTTCTGCCTCCAGGTCATTCTCCTCCATCATTGAAATTATTTTATTGGTTACACTCAGTCTTTCAAATTCATTTCCACCAGAATGTATAGGACTTCCAACAGGTTCACGGTGCAATATCATCTCAAATCTCTGATAGAGATGCATCATAATAGCATTATCTCCACTTAAATTGATAGAACCAATAATTTGGTCTGGTCCAGACCTATATTCAAATTCACGCAACTCGCTGCAAGCCAACCTGTTTGAACAAGTTACATAGAAAGGGACAAGTCCCGGATTCTGTAATGGAGCACAGCAACAAAGAATACCATCTGCTAAAACGTCTGCCTGAACCTCCATTTCTCCAAACATAATGGACCATCTGTATCTAGAAAACTCTTCACTGCTCGTAAGAAATTTTCCAGTAATGAGGACCTGGTTGATGTCACGAAAAGATATTGTTAGCAAATCTTGAGGGGGTACTTGGATGATGATTATAGAGATGAGAGAACAGGAATGAAATTTAAAATGGTGTTATGTTCGTAACAAGGATTGGATATGTGAATAGTGATTGGATAACCTATTCCTCAGGAACTGGTCTCACTTCAATGTTGGGGAAGAATAAAATTAATGTCCCTCAACCATTGTAACTATCTCCATTTTTCTATTTTCCCATTTTAACCAACCATACCCTACTATGGTTTCACCTTTCAACTACCATATTGACCTAGCACAGAAATACACAATGAGAGGCAACATTGTGTATTTCCTACTATTTAGTTCGTATTTAATTCACGCTACCCGCTGCAAGCCATATTAGTAGAGCAACAATATTGATATGTTGACTAAACTTATAGATATGAAAGGCAAGAGCAATTGTGTCTTTTCATCCTAGGTATGCTTTGTTTCCTTCTATTTATTTTGTATTTCATACTTAATTTCCTTTAAAGTCCATGCATAGGTCCAACTTGTGCCAATAATAACATGACCATACTTCTGTGGAAGCTTGATAACAGAAAGAAGTACCTTTGTATCCAAAGTTGAGTAAGCCCAGCTAGGTGAAAAGTCAATAATAGTAAAAAGCTGGTCCTGCGAAACTGAAGGATTCAGTGTATGTGTATCCACTTGCAGCTGAGCTGACATAATAGGGTCATACTCGCTTCCCATACTACTCCAAGAAAGTCCATTACTTGACTGCATATCTAGATCACCACCTTCTCCAATTTCTTTAGCAATCCACCGGGAGAAGCTGTCAACTTTCTTCAAGCTGTCTTCTGTTTGCAACCCATTAATCAGAGGCTTTCTCAGGTGGAAAGAGTAGCTTTCACTTCCTGTTAGCGTCATTCCATCCTCCATATTTGAATTTGTTGCATTTCCAGTATCTGTATCTGAGAGGAACATTTGAATGTTTCTTTGCCCAGATTGCTCTCCTTGATCTGAAGGAAGAGATTTCTGATCAAGCAATGCATTAAGCACCTGCCAATTGTCCTGGGCAGGAAGAAAACACTGTGATTCTTGTCCATAAGCAGTCTCTCCTGTTCAAGGGCAGCATGTTAGCAAGTCCAGTAAAAAAACATGCAATTGTTTGAATGGGTAATTGGGTATGAATCGTGTTATATACAACAATACCAGCAGCTGGGTCTGGCAAAAATTCCTGCCATGATGGCAAACCTTCTGTGATTTGAGCCCCACTTATAAAACTGCCTCCGTCATTTTTATTAACCCCTAAACATGATGAGTAATTCAGAGCAGAAACATTTTGATTTCCTTGACAAAAATAATCAATAAATAGAAATGAAAGCACTTTCTACTTCACCACTTTCACATAAACAGGGATGGAAATAAAACAGAAAATAAGGAGGAGAAACATGAAATAGATACCTGAATTAAAAAGTTGATTATAAGAGCTTGATTGGGCAGTATCATCAATCGATGGGGATTCCGAATATGAATGAAGTGTGTTACTTACTTGGTGATTGCTCTCTGAAGTTCCACATAGAAAACAAGATATTAATTACATCATCTTAATACCAAAACCGACATTCATAGAGAGAGGGAGAGGTACCAGATTCAGCATCTTCATATGCCGAAGACAAGGTGCTGGTTGGGCTTGTTCCACGGAAACTGGAAGTTAGTGAGCTCTCATTTTCAGAATTCGGTACTACTCTGTCACTGTTTCTAGCATAGCTGTTGTTTGTCTTATTACCCTGGAGAGGGTAAAAAATAAATTTTTAGCAAAAAACTTAAAAGCTATACCTTTAGCTTTCCTAATATCTGAATTCCATTACATCAAGTTTAATATGAAAAAGAATCCACACAGCAAAACCATATTATTCTTAAATAAAACATCTGACCTTGACTTCCAAATAGTGGACAAACACTATGTGCATGAGATCCCTGCACGATTAGAAATTTTGATAAGAACTGATTGATTGCTGCGATTGGTTTAAGATATGGAAGAGTGGAGTTGATGAATGGATCAAATAACAACACCTCCCGAGTAAAGCACTAAGAAGTCAGAAGTTTTGCAAGATTTATAAAAGATACATCAAATATGATAAATAAAATGGTGTACATATGATAACTGTAAGTTAGCAAGACTGAAGAATATGCATCAAGCCAAATAAAAACATACAAGTCCAAACAGAGCTGAGGCAACAGACAACAGTTCAAGTGGCAGGATAATAGTTCAAGATTTCAGCAAGTTTCAGTATGAAGTAGTCTCGAACAAAATGAGCTAGAGAGCCAATTCATCATCTGTGGTATACGTCATTATTAGTTAATCTAAGCTCCAGTACACCTTAAGACCATAGCTCTAGAAATCAGGTTTGATTCCATTCTTATACAGTTAAACACATACCACGATAATCATGGATCAGGTAAAAACTAGATAATTACCACCAATAGTTAGTGGTTGCTGGTTAAAACATTCACATGGCATTAGTGCTTATACATACTGTAACCTTATAGCTAGTGAATTGAGATCAAGTTCAACATAATATGAGATTGTCTTTATTTTCTCTACTTTTCACTCTCTCCTAGTACTTTAGTATCTATTTATTTAATACATTATACATCTCTTTCTTAATCTCCATGCTGAAAAGAAATGACTCTACTACCGCAGAACGGAGGGAGTATATTGTTACATTTATCGGTCAGAGTGCAGTCCTATCAAATGGCTTACCTTCAGTTTCTCATGTGCTTCCTTGACAGTTTTCCCATCCTTTTTCTTCCTCCAGTTATGAGCATCCTTGCGGAAGTACCTTAAGATCTTACGATTGAAAAGAAAAACAGAACCACCTGAAAATAACGTTCCATCTTTAGAAAATTGCTTTCTAGCTAATGTTCTACTACATGATACAAGAATAAAGGACTGTCACTAAACAAATTTTTAAGACAGACCAGAATAACAAGAAAATAAAGTTATATAACTTGCTTAGATCCAGGGACGGATCTAGCATAAAGCTAGAGGGGGAAAATGACCCTGCTCATGTTTTACTACGAATATACATGTATAACTCACTATAGAATTTTTTAGATTAATTTTCCACTAATTGCCCCTTTTTCAATTTTTAACATTTCTCCATGTACTTTTTGCCCCTTCTACTATGAATTCTTGGCTCCTCCCTGCTTAGATCCTAACTTATAACATGATTCCATAAGTCAATAAGAATGCCAGATCAAAGAGAAATATAGAATAAAACTAGATAGATCAACTTCTTCATAATTAACTTACTAAATGAACCATAAACAAAAATTATATGAAGCAAACATAATACTGAGTAGATGAAGAAGACATACTAACTGGTTTGTTCGGAGCCTCAGGAGAAATATGAAACTTTTCATGGTTTCTAAGAATTTCACAAATTTCAGCAGGTCTCAGCCACCGATTTTGAGCTTCCGATAGTATCTGCTTAATATCTGCAATTTAAACGTAATAAATTAGGTCTTCTACCAAACAATCAAACATATTACAGACAAAAAAATTCCTTATACAGCCAGGTTGCAGTAACATACATATTTGAAAATAGAGAAAGCTGATTTGTACTTAAACATTCAAAACTGTGCATATCAATGAAACTGGATTAAACTAAAGGATTGATTACACTACCTAAATTTTGAAATTCTCATAAATAAACTAAAGTCACGAGAATCTAGTTTTACATATGGAATAACCAGCTAGTAACAAGCAAATTCAACTTTTTCAGAAATTAAACATTAATAGCAAGTTGTAGATCCTAAAACACTTCTCGATTGCTGCATCATAGTACATCATAGGTTGGGCGATACAAATCAAAGACCCAAGCAAAAATGGTGAAAAATGATGCACTAGCTGCGGAAGAGCTACACCTCTCACAGAACCAATCAAAATCTACAATATTTGCACTGGAGATCGATCAAACAAAATTAAATCCGCTAGATTAACAAGTAATTGAGATAAAACAGAAGAAATGCCCATCGCAGCCTAATTGGTACCTCCCCCCTCCATAAGTACTCTATCGCAACATCGTAAATTCAAGCTTCAAACCAAATCTAATTTCTATGCCACTAACTAACATTAATTCAGCAAATTCGGGAACTGAAAAGGGGGAACTAGATAAATTAGAAGGGTACCCAAACGGAACCCTAGATTATACGATCCGCTCTCAGCCATCAATCCCTAGATCGCAGAGCACAACAACTCCCCAGTCAGCTCATAATCTATGGATGGATAATCTAATATAAAATCTCCACAATATCTCTGCTGAATTATTGAGAGAGAATGAATGAATCAGATTACAATGGAATCGTTTACTCTACGAAGGTAAGCTAAAACAAAGTCAACGACACTTGTGGTAGCCTATGGACTTCCGACACGTGTCTAAATACAGATATTTATTGTCTTAATTGTTTTTTCTTGTGAAATAAAAATTGACAAAATCTCATTAAACTACAGTAATAAACTCTCTTGATAATATCAAAACACAAGATATAATTTTTATTTTTATTTCTCATTTTTTATTAAATATCTAGTGATTATATAAATCTAGAATTGGGGGTTGGTAAGAAGTCTGAGTTATTTTTATCGGTCAATATTGTGGCTATCCTACAAATGTTCAACTAGTATTCTTTAAGTTATAAACAATGGTAAAAGCTTAGCTTTGTAACAATGTTGTTGGTATCCTACAAATGTTCAACTCTATATGCTTTTGTATCTATATGTTTGTTTCATTATTAATAAGTTGAAATTATGAAATGTATTCATTTCGCACTGCTAATATATATATCAATTAAATTCCCAAAATAGAACTTATGGGATTAACGAACATTTGATAATAAAATTTAATTTAATATACTTGTATAATTTTCAAGTACTCGTAGTCGTGGAATGACTATTAGGTCAGCCGATCACACATGGCCCCACCTCCATCCATCTTTTGATAATAAAAGATTATATATAGAAATGGCTCTTTAACGCTTAATCGCGATTATTAAAAGTTTAATCAAGGTCATTCCAGTGGAGGCAATTAGGTGAGGGGAATACAAAATCAGAAACGTAGAAAGGATCCAAAGCAATTGTTTGAGTTATATGTTTTGGAATCTCTCTTTTACTAATTACAAACAATATCATATTTGAATTCGTATTTTTTTCCATGGGATAGACTTATCCAATCAATACCTCCCTCAGTTTCTTGTTAAGTAAAGTTATAGTAGTATGTATTCTTTTTTTGAAATGACCAAGATAAATCTTTTTTTTTTTACTATAAATCAACACTTTCATCTTCTATTGTATATTTTCTCTCATTTTTTTTCCACTTAACTAATTAAACACCATTTTAAGAAAAAAGATGAAGTTACTAGTATTAGATTATGAGTTATGTCTAGTTCTTAGCCATGTTAGTGCGTGATTATAAATAACAAGATAATGTAATATTGATATGTGAGTCAAATATTGAGTTGTAAGAAGACAACATTATCAATATGTGGACAAAAGAGACTCTAGAAAATAATTTCAATCTTGCATACAGTTTGACTGTGTCAAACCAATCGATGAAGACTAAGTCTTATCATATGTTGTTGAGATACAGTACATAATACATAATAGTACTTTGCTTGATGAAATATTTTTAGGCTCCATTTTTTTTGTAACTTTTTAGCAATAGTAATATGTTGTGAATCATGTTTGCTAATTCACTAGTCGCTGACTAGTAAACCCCCCAATCATGTTTCTTATTTTAGTCTGCAACTCGGAAAATAATAAAATCAAAAGGTCTATCTCAATCGAACTTAAAATCCTAATATATTTTCAAACATAGTAATCATATAATCATAAATTATGTAAATCTCAAGAATCATAATCTGGAAAATTATAATCTCATAAATCATTTAATTTGATCAAACAAACAGAGCCTTAAGTCTCGCTGCTGTCTTTGCAATTACGGTTATGATATGGAATTTAAAAATGTCAAAAGAGATTGTATATGATTATTCAAATAATAAAATTAACAAAACTATTAATTTCTTTAAATAACTATTAAATTATTAAAACAAGAATATTGTGCAATGTTATATAGCATTAAACTAAAAGGTAAAAGTATAGTAATTTAAAGATTTTGGCCTTAATCTGCAAATCCGGTCGAGATGATTAGTCAGATTTCGCCGAAGGTAAATTCGGTACACCGGTGTGCAAACAAAAAAAAGATAAAGTATATTACACCTAAAAGTTAGTACATCGTTCCAAAATGCTACAAAAATAACTTCTTCTTATCCATATTCAAATATCAGCAATTAAGGGAGATCACCTGCTACATCTCCTACTACACACATAATTGATGGTAGAGTTTATAATTCATGTTTGTGTATGAAGTAGGAGATGCGGGGGATGATCCTCATTGATCAACATACAATAATTGTAGATAAAAGCAATTTTAACGTTAATAGAATTACAAAAGTGAATCACTGTTAAATCAAATGTTCTTGCACAAAATATTAAAAATAGGATTATTTTTATGTGTTCATGTACAAATGTAAAAACTGGGAATATCAGTAATAAATTTGATGAAAGTATTAGGGCTCAAAAATAATATTACTTATAAGTATTGATATACGTAAAGAAAGTTCTGCCACGTTTGACTACACAATAGGTTGGTTACATGGTGCGTCCCCTGCAACCGCTCACACCATTTACTTCTTCCATTATTCTTGTTGAAGAAGAAATACTTACTAAAGAAAGACCTACTAGTTCCCAAATTATCGGATCACTGCAATATTTACCCATCTTTGAATAATCCCATACGTCTCGAACACATACACCACCCACTCAGCTCACGCCACGTAATCACAATGGTGGCGGCGATCACCTACTTCACCGAATCACGTTATTCTGCTTTTCCCTATAATATACAAACCCGCCACTATCCCCCACCGTTGCATTATTGCTTACGCAAACATTAATTAATCTGTAAAACTAAATCATTTGAGGCAACACTGTTCGTGCGTATCACCGGCGAATAAATGAACCACTTCATCGCCAGATCAGCGATGCGCCGCGCTGTCGCCGGCGCTACCCCCCGCTGCTACGCCGCGACGGCGTTGAGGACGCGTGTGTTCCCGCCGGCGCCCGGCGTTCAGGTTGAAGGTTTTACCGCGGCGTTGCAACGGATGATGAGTTCGGGGGCGGAGCCTACGTCGTCGCCACCGCCATCAGCGGCGAAGGCTGCGAAGAGCAGCGAGTTGCCGCCGGAGAAAGGTGGTGAGGTGGTTTCGAGCTATTGGGGGATTTCCAGACCTAAAGTCACGAGGGAGGATGGCACGGAGTGGCCGTGGAACTGCTTCATGGTAATTAATACGATCGCATTTCAGTATTTCGGTTGAATTGTGTTTTAGGTTGTGATTTATTCGTCGGAGGAATTTTGATGACCGTAATTGATGAACCTCTTTACTTGTTTTACCGTCTCGATTTTGGTGAAATTCTAGTGATCGTTGTTTGGAGCTATAACCTGATGGTTTATCGATGGGGTTGGAGCTACAGGGTTTATGATTATCTATGAATAAGTTTAAATCATCGTAATTGATGCATCTGTTTACATGTTTTCCGAGAATTGCAATGTTTGTTGTCTATTGTTTGGGGGGAAAGAAAAATATCTCACCTATGATTCAAATTGCTGGTAGAATTAGGGAAAATATCTCATCTATGATTCAAATTGCTGGTAGAATTAGGGAAAATATCTCATCTATGATTCAAATTGCTGGTAGAATCAGGGAAAATATCTCACCTATGATCTCAAATTGCTGAATAAATATAGTACTCCGTATCTGTAATCTCACATTGAATCACTATGATCCGAGTTGATGGTGCATCATCTGGACTTTTTGATGATAGATATCTCTGTAATCTCAGAACTTCAAGCAATCACAATAACTTAGTGGTTCAATAACTCAGTCATATTGTAGTGTTTTAGATCTTATTGCGGATTGCACAGTGTTGTTTGGGTTTCTGAAATCGTTCCAATCATGCAGCCATGGGAAACTTATGCGGCAGACGTATCAATTGATCTCCACAAGCACCACGTCCCAAAGACATTCATCGACAAATTAGCATTTAGGACTGTGAAACTTCTCAGAATCCCTACGGATGTGTTTTTCAAGGTTTGTTGTCTTCTTTATGCATCCTCTTGCTCTACCCACACATGTTGATGTTCTCCTCCAAATGCTCTGTTCTTGAAATGTGTCTGCGTTATAATATTTGTGCTTGTGTTTGCCTTAGGAGATGAAGACAGCAAGAAAAGTTTAGACAGTCGAGAAAATAATTGTACATATCCAGTTGCTACAATTTCATCTCTTATTTGCATCAAAGCTCATGAATCATAATGTTCACTTTTGAACGATAGGAAATGTTCTGTTTATTGAATTGACTTTGTAGAGTTCTTAATGTTGTTTCAGTATAGTGATATGCCAATTTGATTGGTCCATGAAGTGAAACTGTTATGTATGCTTTATGCTTTTTGTATTGGAGGAAGGCTGTGCATTTACTCCAAGTATATGCTTACTTTTATGCTTCTATTCTATCAATCTTCTAAACTTGAGTCAAGAAAACTTAAGTAAGATTTGGAGAAATCCTAGTCAGTCTGGTTTGGTGTTACTATTAAATACATGTTTGATTTGGATTCTAGAATTTGATGGGAAGCACAAATTTACATGTTCATTGATTCATGCTAGTATTGGACACATTTCTCTGCTGGTACGGATATATGAAGTTTGAATGGTTGCTGCTCTTTTTCCCACTAGAGTTAATATAGTCTATGAAATAAATTTGAAGATGTATGAAGCCGGGGAATCAGGCTCATATTTGGTTTAGCTGATACATGGCATGGCGTTTGCAGAGGCGGTATGGGTGCCGTGCAATGATGCTGGAAACCGTGGCTGCTGTTCCTGGTATGGTGGGAGGAATGCTGCTGCATCTTAGGTCCCTTCGCAAGTTCCAGCAGAGTGGGGGGTGGATCAAAGCATTGCTCGAAGAAGCTGAGAATGAGAGGATGCACCTGATGACGATGGTGGAGCTCGTGAAGCCCAAGTGGTACGAGCGGCTGCTGGTCCTCACTGTTCAGGGCGTCTTCTTCAACGGATTCTTCGTAATCTACTTGCTGTCCCCGAAAATGGCTCACAGGGTTGTGGGTTATCTAGAGGAAGAGGCTGTACATTCGTACACTGAGTTCTTAAAGGACATAGACAGTGGTGCAATAGAAAACATTGCAGCTCCTGCCATTGCAATCGATTACTGGAGGCTTCCCAAAACCGCAACTCTCAAGGATGTTATCACTGTCATCCGCGCTGATGAAGCTCACCACCGTGATGTCAACCATTTTGCTTCCGTGAGTTTACACAATGATATCTATCTTTGACATTACATGCATGGAACCATGGGGGTAAGGTAACGAACTCTGTTTTTATTGCGCAGGATATTCATTATCAGGGAAAGGAGTTGAGAGAAGCACCAGCTCCTGTGGGATATCACTAGATGTTCTTCTCTTATGCTGATGAGTTCAAAAATAATGTTGGATGACTTACTGTTATTGGTTAATACAGTGTCTTTGTCATTTTACTTGTGTTTGGCATCTGGCTTTTCATAAGAAGCAAATCGAAATTATTGGATGAGTATTAATTTTGCTCTTCGCATATAACTATGGTGGCATGTTTCAGTATAGTTTGCTATATGTATAAGTATATAATTTCTACGTGATTCTTGAAAAAATTACTCCATGTAGCTATTATTGGTATGAGCGAGCATGATCTGGTCCTACCAATTTGAGGCGACGTCGCCGTCATTGCAAACTCTGGGAGAATAAACTAAAATTTTCTTACACTCCAAGCATTTATTTTCTTCGGATTCCTTATCTATAGTATTTCTTAAACTATATAGGCTAACCTTTGGGTTTTGAATTGAGTTATTTACAATAAAAAAAGTTGTATTAAATCCTCAACATACAATCTTTTTAATCTTGAAGCTTTGTTTTCTTTCAAATAAAGAGAGTATCAATTATAGTTTTTCATTTACTTCATAATGACTCAGAATCCTCGACCTATTGGATGAAATAGATACAAGCATTTTGCTAATTGAGTTATGTTTCATCTCTCATTCAAAATTTGAAGGTTAATTTAAGTTTTAATGCTTCCGCCCAAAAAAGACTGAAAAATGATCCAAATCATATTTGTACAAGTCATGTATAGAGAGCCAACAATGAACTTGCATGTGTGTGTGTGTGTGTGTGTGTGTTTTGTTGTTTCTTCCAAATTTCAGCAAATATGAATCATCTCATTGGCTCAATCCATATACTGATATACATGTGGTCTGTCTAAGATACAGAAATGCCACCTAACAGATTTCACCTCTATCAATTCCGAAGCAAAGAATGAAGAAGACAAATTGCGCAGCAGCAGAAATATTTGCAAAGTTATAAGCAGGACACAATTCTCTATCTGGTATCATCATGATATGAATTATGAACGTAGAAATTAATACTCAACTTCACTAGAGACTGTAAGCCCACCTACTACAAGAGTAAACCAGGCATTGAGCTCTTGCGAACGAACAACAGCTAAAAGGTTGAAAAATTATGATAATTCACTTCTGTTATTCAATGTAAGACTTTACAGAGATAATACATTGGGATCCACATGTACATGATTGGCCATCTTACTTCAGTATGACAAGAGCAAACTTACGTGATGGAATTTAGCGGACAGTATCAAGTGATTCTCTACCACCAAGAGTCTTTATTATAGCCTCAAGAAGTTTTATCTCTTTATCCCGCTTTGAAATCTCTTGCTGTTTCGCACACAGTTCTTCCATATGCAGTTCAAATACTTCTGAAAGATAGGGAACAACCTTTAATAAGATCTACAGAACTGTTTGTGAAGCATGTGGGAACACAATAGGGAAGCAAAAATAATATGGCTTTTAGTTTTAGGACAATTTATTTTACTGGTATCTAGGCAACTCGGTAGAAAAGAAGCTTCTTTTCAAAGCCGCACAAACTTTTGAATCTGTAACACTTCTGGTGACAATGTACTTAAAGGAAGAATAGTATTAATGTTGAGTATCTAAAGACATTAAGACGGTGAAACTTGTGAATTTTGCACTTGAGTACATTCAAAGCTAAGTGCTGAAGCTCAATCTTAAGTGAAATACGATTAACCATCTTCAACAAACCTTCAGTGACACATAAAGCTTTTTGTGCTTGTTAGAAACTTAAATGACAATGCCATTTTGTGTACACATGCATGATGCATGTATGTAATTTCGTTCAAAATTAATCAGGGAATGAATTCTTAGAGCAAGTAAGAATTGGTGCAGTACATGATGTCAGCCTATAAAAATTGAGGGTTCGTCACATAATGATGTTTGATAGTAGGAAATATAGCAACAGTTTAAAACCGATTTTCCCTGTGTATCTTATAAGAAAGGAACCAAAGAAACATACTAGAGGTGTTCTCGAGTTCTTTTGTGATTTCTATAGTACGCAATTCAGCAGCTTTCTGTGCTGACTCAGCCTGCCGTTTTTCATTTCGTGCACGTGCTGCTGCTGAAATGGCAGCATCAAGTTCTTTCTCTAAAGTCTCAACTCTTTGCTCAAGAACCTGTAATCAAAAGTTTGTAAAATTGAAAACCTGTCAACAAACGAGTAACTCATTGCTTCAAGCAAACAAGAAGAAGGTTAACATCATATACAGATATACATTGTACAACCAAAATTAAGGTGGCATGCCATCTATTAAACTATACAGTAAGCCAACTAGAGCCAAAAGTGTCTCAGACAAGTCTATATCATTGGATTAACATTCTATCACAAGCCAAAAAATCTAATAAACAATAAAAATTGATTCAGCGAAACAAACTAACCAGTTTAAATTCCTCCCAGTAAATTTGAAGTGGAACTAAGAAAACAAACTCAAAAAAACGAATCAAATATAGAGAAGCAATCAATGACATTTATTTATATTCTACAGTAAATTGGCGGATTATGATTCAAATTCGATAATACCACGCTTCAACTCTTTCCCAATAAACATTCCCCAAATTTCAGGGTAAATATCCATAAACCAAAATAACAATTCTGAAAGTGACATAAAACAATAAAGTCAACAAGTATCACAAATGGTGAGCAGCTAGAACCCTCGATCCCTAAAATCCGATAACAATTTACAGCAAAACCAATCAAATATAGCAAACCGTGAGCAGCTAAAGAAAACAGTACAGAACCTCTAACTATGATCATTCCAATTCGGCAAGTCATTCAAAATCAGAAAAACATCATAATCAAACACCACTTAGAAACTCCAAATCCAGATTTAAAATATTAAGCTTCAAATCAATTCTTCAAATAATTGACAGCAGTTCTCAGACCGAATCGACGAATGGAAAGCTGAGTTAGCAGAATTTAGACCTTGATCGAGCGAGCTTGCTCGGAGCTGAGTGAGGCCTTGGCAAATGTTTCATCGTCGACGTAAACAGCTTTCTTGATGAGTAATTTCTGCAGAGAATCTAAATTCGACGCCATCTCCGTCAGATTGCCGATGGCCGTCGTCCATCGCTCCGCCCCTTTCACTTTCTCTCTCTCTTCCATTTTTTTAATCTCGTTTTCTCACTCCATATTCCTTCATCTAGTTTACATTTTGGGGTCAGAATCGCATATTCAAAATTTCAAGGGGCTAAAATTAATTAGTGGTAAAGTTATCACAACAAATTCTCCATTTTTCCCATTCTTACAAATATCAAAATTACATTTGTTAAAGTAAATATCAATAAAAATACTTTTATTCTAATAAAACAAAATTAATACAGTATAATATTAACATTCAATCATTACACAAATTTTATGGCTGTGGAGATGGTATTAGTAACATTATACTTATATTAAAATCAAATTTAGTGAAGATGTCTTTATTTTTATACTGTTAATAACGAAACACTAAACGAGATAGGTATACAAAAATAGTTGTGTACAAATTTATGTTTGTAGAGTTATAGGTAAGTACATTTGGTAAAAAAACTTGAGAATTATGATGCTATAATTTATTTCAAACAAATACAAGTAGGTAAACAGTTGACGTCTTGGTTCTTTGAATTTGTAATTAAAAATATTGGAGTAGTAGTATTAAGTTTCATAATGGTATGAGAGGCTAAAGATATTCGAATTCACTGGAAAACTGTATACTACTCCAATAAAGTTACTTATTTTTCATTATAAGTATATTAAAATGATGTATGGTGCGCTCTCTCGATCTAGGAACGTAAGCACGTACATTTTGTATGCGCCATATTGTAAGAGAAGAAATACGAGATGGTCACAAATAACAAGGTGTAAAAGCACTCAAAAGTTGCACATATCAAACATGTACATGTCACACAAAATCGTACTCCTAGTTTTTTGGAAAAAAATTATCCGATGAAGATCACATTTTGTTGTTTCTCTTCTTCTTTAGTAACGATAACTAATCATGTTTTGTGTTTCAATTCATTTAATTTATAATATCTTAATTTTTTATAATAAATTTGGTAATATAAATTTAAGGTTGCGTTATGATGAATTCAAACTCGTGACTTTTGACTACGAACATTAATCACCCTACCAAAACCAATACACGCCAAAAAAAAAAAAAAAACCGTGAATTAACAAGAAATAGAATAAGTGAATGCAGCTATAAGTTCACTTAAGTCTCTCAATTTTCCCACTTAATTCACACCATATGTTCACCTACCCTCTTATTTTTTAATAGATTTCTATTATTTCTTTTATGAATTATAAAATAAATTTTTTATAATTTTAACTAATTTCACTATGTAAGTTCAAATTTAAATAGCACGTTTCTCGATCAAACTTAGAGATAGAAATCACATTTAATCAGTCATTAACTTCGTCTCTAAGTTGGCCGAGAAGTATATTAGTATTAATAAATTTAGAGTGAACTATAAAAACTGGTATAAGGGTTTATCTTGAAAATGATTCTTCTTCACTGTTTTCGGTCGAAAATACCCTTTTGGGGGTTTGGGCAATTTGATCTTTTTACACTTTTAATATTTTAAATTTGATATTATTTCAGTTATGTGCTAAATCTGATATTATTTCAAAATTATCATTCTTCTTCCCTTTTGTCATCCTTCATTTTGTTTCTTTATTTTAATATTAAATTTAATTTTACAAACTTAAATTTTAAATTTTAAATTTAATATTAATATAATATTCAGGTGAATTGAAGAAGTGCAGAAAAATAATATTAATCATGATGGAAAAATAAGAGCTATTCGATTTAGCTTTCGTTCGGTTGTTATAATTGCTTGTAATTGAATATTATGAACTTGACTAAAATTTTGATTCTACTAAAAAATTTTATATAGGAGTATTTTTGTTGAAATTTTATAGTAAATTTTGATTGTTTTCAAATTAATAAACGAAAATTATATTAGTCCTACATTAGATGCATATTTATTTCAGAATAAATCGTGTTATATGATCTATTTATGATTAAAACTACTAAATACTCCCTCCGTCTCAGATTAAGAGTCACTTTTTGCCATAAAAGTTCGTCCTAGTTTAAGAGTCACTTTTAGAATTTTCTATATTTGGTCATACAATTTTACCCCATTCTTCATCAAAATTACATAAAAATGCCATTATCTACATTAAAATAAATCAAAACAAAAATCAAAAGTCAAAAGGGACCAACCTTCAACTAACTTCATCATCTCACTTCATTTATTACACACTCCACCATCTCACTTCATTTATTACACACTTCAACTTTTTCTTAAGATCCGAACCATAACAATAAGTGACTCCAAATGTGGGACGGATGGAGTATTGATTAGAACTAAGGCAATGTCATACCTTATTGATTAAATATTAGACACTATCAAATATTGATTTGACTATTACTTTTTGTTATTTAATAATTTTATAATTAAAAAATTTATTGATATTCAAAAATTGAAATTTAAAATTTAATTTTGTAAAATTAAATCTAATATTGAAATAAAGAAATAAAGTGAAGGATGACAAAAGGGAAGAAGAATGATAATTTTGAAATAATATCATATTAGATTTAGTACATAACTGAAATAATATAAGATTTAGTACATAACTGAAATAATATCAGATTTAAAATATTAAAAGTGTAAAAAGACCAAATTGCCCACCCAAATCCCACCAAAAGGGTATTTTCGACCGAAAACAGTGAAAAAGAACCATTTTCGAAATAAACCCTTAGTCCAGGAATGTCTGACGATATTTTTAAAGTCCAAGAACTATGAGTCCATGAACCATTTTTATAGTTCACTCCTAAATTTAAGATACGTTTTCTCAAAATTACACACGCATATTAAATTTGTCACATTTTTTTATTTTAGAGACAATAAGAAAAACTATTTCCACAAGAAACCACATTTCTAGAAATGAGAAATAACCAAAAGTAAATTTGCCATTTTTATAATGTGGCCCTCTCATAAACGATCAATTATTAGATTTGGGTACGCTAGCGCACAAGTAGGTACTTACGAAACAAAATCATCTAAAATCATATCTAAACGTTACATTATTATATAAAGTACATTTATCTTTTCTCTTTGAAATAAATAAGAAAAGTAGCACATATGTAAACATTATATATAAATACACGATAATAAAAATAACATGTTACACAATAAAAAATTTCCACCTAGATTAATATTGCTTTTTACTAATCAAATATTTGCATCTGGATATTTAGAAAAAATATAGAAACATTCCATCGAAATCTTACAATTAGTAGTCCATACAATTAGTTTATTAAAAGAGAAATTTATCATTCAAGGTATCAACTTATTCCTTTCTCATATCCTATTCTTTTCACACTATCAGTATCACTATCAGTTCCTACATTCTTCTTGACCATCCACATCCTCATAATTTACAATTGAGCCACACTTCCATATAAAAATAGAAATTTAAACAGACATATATCAACACAATTCATAAATGGGAAATTACAAAATAGCTATATCTAAATGTAATTTGTGTACTGAAGCAAAGCTCCCTAACATGAAGCCATTTTTGGATTCTGGCAAAATAATAATGGATTGTGACATAATATGGTCCACAATCTCTATTATTTAACATATCTAAACTTCTAAATAACTCATGGAATTGGAATCAATGAATACAAATCAGCTCAAAACTTTGAAAAAGATTAAATTCTTTTGATTGTGATAATCAACTAGCTTAAGTACATTCAATAATCACGTTCGGTTACAATTGCGCAATTATTATGCAATAAATTGGGTATAATTGAGATAATTTGTACAACTTTTTACTAATTTGTCCGAACTCGCACCTGTGTAAAGATGCGCTAGTTGCGTACAATCGAAGTTCACCAGAGATTAAATCGACGATATAATATATCTTAAAAAAAAAAAGAAAAATCAATTTTTTTTCCGTCAATTCAATGCGCGTACAATTGAAGCTCAGTAGAGATTAAATCGACGATATAATCTATTCTTAAAAAAAGCAAAATCAATTTTTCTCGTGAGGAAAATCGATTCAATCTTCAAACCTTTTAAAAAGGAGAGAAATAGGAGATGCAATTCAAGATCTATTCAACAGTAAAAATAGGTTAGTTAGTTTCCTCTGTGTTTTTTTTTTTACAATTTTTTCAGTGTAAAAATTTTGGTTTTGCTGATTTTTCTCGTAAAACCGTTTGATGAAAAAGCGGTATACGTGTCCAGGCAGCTCAATTTTTATACGATTTGAATCGAGAAAAATTCTCACAAAATGATTATATATATGTATATGGAAATGGTGTGTATACATATATAACTGTAGGCAGAGGAAGAATTAGAGAGAGAGATGGAGCTCCTTTTCTTCTTCTTTAATGGCGTGTTAGTATATTAGCAGTGTGTGTACAACTATGTAAAAACTCCATCTTTGCATGCTTCACCTACTGTCGTCTCCACAGGAAAAAAGAAAACCCAAAACCCATTACAAAAATGGCGGAAAACCATCACAAAATCTTTAATTTAATTTCCCCCTTTTTTTCAATCTCACTAGGCCCTAGATCTAAATCACGTTGATTCTCTCAATGATCGGGTATTTCGATTCTTAAATTTCTGTTGTTATTGTTGTTTTTCGTTGCTCTGTTTTGTATTCTGGCATTGTTGTTGTGTTGTTGTGTTTGTGGGGCGAGAAAGAGAGAGAGAAACATGAAGAGTGATGACGAGATAGATGTGTTATTAGGCGAGATCCCTCACGCAACATCATCGCTTAATCTTCAGGAAATGCTCATCAATGCCACCACTCAATATCATCACGGTTTTGCTCATGCATCGTGTGTGACTCCGAAAATGAGTGCTGATGAAGCCTCGAAGCGTAAGACTGCGTTTGCTTCATCCAACTCCCCTTTGAGCGGATTCTCCCTGCAATCCGGCTCGGCCACGAGCTTGTTCTCGGGCGACATTTCCCCGCCCCAATTCGACGTCTCCGGGGGCGGATTGTGTTTGGATTTGAAGAGGGCGAATGAGGGTAGCTTAGTTGATTGCTTTAGTAGTATGCGTATTAAGGATGAGTGCGGTGTTCAGTCGCGTAACTGGAGTAGCCGGAGTTTTAATCCGAGGAAGGGAGCTGGTTTCGAGGGGGAGGAAATGGCGAACTTGTTGGCATCGCGGTATTCATCCTCTAGTCACACTGATAGGAGGCTTGGTTGGTCTCATTTTGGAAGGCAAAATTGTTTGGCTAACAGTGGTTTCCCAATGGGATTCGTGTTGCCAAACGCGACGCCTTCTTTAGATAGTCCGTTAGTAGGGAATAGTTCTCCCTTCTATCCTCGGAAGAGCCTGATTGAATCTAGTGATTCTTTTTACTCTGTGTCGCCTCGTTATAGTGAGGACAGCTTGATTCGTTTTAACGAAAGAAACAAGGTGGTGCCTCTGCGTGTGAGGGTGCCTCGAGGGAGCGTTGATCCCTTTGGCAGGGAGGATAGCTTGATCATCCAGGGGGAAGGTCTCAATCACGCGATTGCAAGGAAGGGTTTCCATCATGAGAATGGCGTGTGGAAGGCTCATGAGAGGAGGTCGCAGCTGGATGACCATCTCCACGCTGCTGAGAGTCCGAAGATGCACTGTCCTTTCAACCGGCCGATGAAGTTCAGCTCCCTTGCTGAAGCACAAGGATACATCTATCACATAGCCAAGGATCAGCAAGGTTGTCGGTTCTTGCAGAGGATGTTTGATGATGGAAATTCTCTGGATGTGCAGATCATATTCAACGAGATAATCGATCACGCAGTTGAGCTGATGATGAACCCTTTCGGGAACTATCTTATGCAAAAGCTGTTGGAAGTGTGCAATGAAGAGCAGAGAATGCACATACTGTTAAGGGTGACTGAGGAGCCCGGGAAGCTAGTTAGGATCTCTTTGAATACACACGGGTATATGTCATTTGAATCTTGCTTCACTCTCTTTTTTTCTGAATTAGCTAACATGTTGTTTTTGTATATTAGCACTCGTGTGGTGCAGAAGCTGATTGAAACTCTCAAGACAAAGCAGCAAATTGCCCTAGTTATCTCAGCCCTTGAATCGGGATTTCTAGCTCTGATCAAAGATTTAAATGGGAATCACGTTATTCAGAGGTGTTTGCAATCCTTCCCGGCTGAAGATAGTAAGGTATAATTACTATCTTTGTTGAACATTTCCTATATAGGTTGATAAGATCGTTGTTCGTGTAGATTTGCTTCAGCTGTCACTCTGTGTTTTCCTTTGAATGCGGAATAATTTTTTGTGGTTCGCAACTCTATTTCATCACATAGTATATCTGATCTACTTCAGTTTGTAGAATGGCTCTTGTTTGCAGCATCTACACAAATTCTTGGGCAAGATTAGACTATATGAACATGAAAATTTAATCCAGTCCAAATTAATAGTTCAATAGGAGGAACTTTAGAGTTAAAACAAATTTTGACATTTTCAGGTGGAAGCTAAAACGATGACTTTGAGATTTCCATACAGTTATTGATCACTTTCTGATAATATTATAGGACTTTACTCAACAATTACAAGTTTTTAATGTTGGCAAAATTGAAGTTTTGTATCACGCTATCCTTTGCTGATTACCATTCTGTTTTCAGTTCATTTTTGTTGCGGCTGCAAAGTACTGTGTTGACATTGCAACACATCAGCATGGATGCTGTGTTCTACAACGCTGCATCAGCCATTCGACTGGGGAGCATCGTGAAAATTTAGTTGCAGAGATTTCAGAGAATGGACTCCTGCTCTCGGAAGATGCATTTGGGTAACTTATTTTGTTTATTAACAATGTTTATGCTTTAGTCAGATGTTTAGGTGCTGGTAAAATCAACGAAATCGAACTTCTTTCCATGAGACCGGCCTTGTGTGGTTCAAACCTATAAGGCTGAACTTAAAACATGTGCCTTGTGTGGTTCAAACCTATAAGGCTGAACTTAAAACATGTGAAAATTTATCATTTGAGTATCTAAAGAGTTGATTAAACATCAATCATCAAATTCTGTAATTTCCCTTTTTACTCTACTGTGTGTTTCTTGATTCTTGTTCTATACATTAGTAGTATCAAACCTGTGTGTTTCTTATTCTTGTTCTATACATTAGTAGTATTACATTTCCTAAAAAACTTTATTTCAATTTTGGATTTTCAATTTTGGATGCAGAAATTATGTGGTTCAGTTCATCTTGGAGCTAAAGATTCCATCTGCCACATCCAAATTGACATCTCAGTTTGAGGGAAACTATGTGCACCTTTCTTCACAAAAGTTCAGCAGCCACGTCGTTGAAAAGTGTCTTTTGGTATGTGAGGAAGTTCGGACGAACGTCATCCATGAACTGCTCTCTTCTTCCTGCTTCGATCGTTTGCTTCAGGACCCACATGCAAACTACGTTATCCAAACAGCTCTCCGTGTTTCTGAGGTACTTCAATACTTGATTTTTCCTTCAAATCACACTATAGTTTCTGAGAAATGGACCTCATCACTGCCTTTGATAACAGGGAAACCTCCACAATTCCTTGGTCGACGCTATTGAAACTCACAAGTCAATCTCACGAAACAGCCCCTACTCGAAGAGGATTTTCTCGCAAAAGCTTTTGAAGAGGTGAAGCGACGATGTACAATCATTGTTTCTGGTAGGCATGCATTGTTGTTGTTCTTGGCTAGCCAATTCTCTTGGCTCTATAAAATGGAAAGTTTTCCTCCCTTTCCTCGGCGGTGTGGCCTTAAAACACATTTTCTCGTTTGTGGCAATTTTTGCGTAGCGATCGTTATCTTAGCATCCAGCTCGTAAGAAGAGTTTAGAGATGAGGAACCATATCTCTAGTGGCTCATTTAAATTTCTATCTCCTAGCTCTGGCTGCAATGTACTATTTTGTTGTGCATGTAGCTTCACAATAACACTATTATTTTGGGATTTAAATTATTAGATTCTTCACTCTTGCAGGGAAATGAATATTTTTTTTATATGTACCTTACTTTTCGCAAATTTTGGTGTCCTGTGAAATCATTGTTCCTTGCAGTATTTGGTAGAGCATGTGTGGGAGAAGAAAAGTGCTAATTTGGAATTTGAATAACTCATAAACCTAGTAGATGAGATATTATGAGTGATAATAGCTTGCAAAAATCATTCGAGGGGATAAATTTAAAGCATGGAATTAAATAGGTTTTATTTGAACGTAGATATATCCACTTATTATTAAGCCCACTAAACTTGCTTGGCTATGATTCAGACTTATTATTGTGCTTCTTAAGTTTAATAATAATAATAAACTAATAATAATAAATAATTAGAGTGTACATCTGGTGGACAAATATTTTTTTTGTCCACCGCCACCAAATTTGTCCGCATCAACAAAATTTGTTGTACTCATTGTACTAAATCAGTAGTAGTATTCCATATTTAAACCTTCATCCTGAATAAAATTTATTTATTAAAATTTAAAATTTAAAATTTAATTTAAAATTTAATTTAAAATTTATAACAACAATTAGATAGAAACTGACCACCAAGACCATATACACATAGATTCATCGCATTCATGAATCTCAACCCTATTATGACATTTCCAATATTAGTAACAGTGCCAAACTAAAATCTCACCCAATATAAGAGGAAATGTATTTATCGGACAACATAAACATTTTGAGGACATTTTATGCACATTGTTAAAATATGAAGCACGTTAGCAATAGGTTTATATGGATAAGTCTAGAAGATGAGGCATGTGACATGCTAGAAGTATCTATTTTAAAATTTTAAAAATATGAAGAAACGTAGAAGAAAAAAGTTAGTGAATGTTCTATTTTTATATATTAATAATTAATAATTATATAATTAAATATGAATGAAGTATAACTTAGTAGAATGTAAAGACTTACTATTAAATAGGACAAAAGTAAAATGAAACATTTAGTGACGGATAATGCAAAATCGCAAAACGAGACATTACATGCTGGATGAAGATGGGATAAAATTATTGTCCCTTTGAGGACATCCGATAAAATTGAAACGATACAGGGAAGATTAGAATGACCCTGCTGCAAGGATGACACGCATAAATCGAGAAATGATTTATAGCAAATATTTTGTGATATATACTAGTATATTAAAAAATTATCATTTAAAATTATAATTTTTAGTTGAGTTTTTATAATTTACTTTTCGTCAATCGCATAACTTTCAAAAGTAGCAAATCAGTATTCCATAATTTTTGACATTTCGATTATCTCATGTAATATCCACTAGTCATTTAGTATTATTAAATTGATCAATAATCCAACTTTGTTTCTGAAAAATACAAAAATAAACAATAAACTCAATAAGCTAAAGTCACTTGGCAATTTTTTCTTACATGCTGAAAAAAACACTTATGCATATTGTAAACAATTTAAAAATAAAAGATAAAACACTATCTCTCTCCAAAAATAACATTGTATGATTGAATCTACCCTTGTATATGTGTGAACGTGTTCAAGCACAAACCAGAGCCATACAATTGACTTGTCCAATCTAAGTTAAACCCTAGCAAAATAAATTTCTTATAGTGTAGTAAAAAGTACTATGTACTTACCATTTATCTTCTTCCTTTAATGAATAGTTTTATTTGATACTATAAGATTGACTGAAATTTCATAAACTTAGACTACTTTTATTATTGGCCATGGATATTCGAAATATTAAAATTAGTTACTAATTATTATACTCTCTCTCCATATTCAAAAATGTCTTACTCCTATTTATTTTAGGTATGATTATTTGGGAGTAACTTTTATTAAGTGGTTTCCTTCTACATTGTAGTGTTAAAAATGTACACGCTTAATTCTATCATAATTAGTCTTATCACTTATGTAAAAAATCACAATATATTTTTGATATGATATATCGATGACATGCATGCAGGGAAACAGTATTATAATGTAGACAACTGAAGTTTAATTTGCATGTGATTTATAGGGCGTGGGAGACCAATGAATATTTTGTGTCCCAACATGAAACTATAACGTGAGGTTCTAAACAACTCTTTTAACTGAGTATTGACAAATCAATTTTTACTATTTCTTGCACCTAATTAATACTATTGATCAGTCATTTCATAGTCGGCACCGATTGATTTTCACAACTCTTACCGTTCTAATCAAATCTTTAACTATAGTATAACTTTCAATCCTAATCTCACTCATAACTATGGAGTGTTACATTTTTTTTGGAATTAAAAGGTTGTTCACTTTCACGATATTTAGTTAAGGCTGGTTTCAAGTGTTTTAATAAAGTACGAAAGAAAATGCTCAAACCATCAGATGACAAACCAAACATATCTCAACAAACAAAAGACCAAGCCAGTTTCTCATTTGAGCACTATCCTTGGGGCACACACATAAGTGGGGGATACTTGAGGTGCCAGTCGCAACCTTTTCATATATCGGAATTGTTAAAAATCATTTCTAGTCCTTACTAAGGTGATGTTACTAAAGACAAATTACTAATATCACAAAAAATAGAATAATAATGAAACTTGGCTATAAAAGATGAGACTGGTAAAATAAAAGTAAACAAGTAACCTAATCGTGTATATGTGTGTGACAGTGTGAACGTAAGAAAACGAGTTTAGTAGAATCTCTCTATCAATATTTTTTCAGCGTCCGTCACTACTTCTGTGCATGCATGTGTATTTACCTTAGGATAGAGTCACGCTAATACACTATAGCTAGGTAGTTACTAGTTAGTAATCAACAACTTACACAGATGATTTGATCTCCTAAACAATGCCAAACTTCACAAATCCCTGTATAAATTTAGGCTTAATTAGGCATCCTCATCACTCAAAAGTTCAAAAAGTACGTAGTACTAGTATTTTTTTATACTTGTATATAAAAAATAGATATTCAATTCCGAGCGTGCATGGACGCAACAAATAGTCGATCAAGAACGTTACACATCAAATCAAGATGATACACAAACACATACTATGTGCTATAATTACACACACTGACACACATATGTTGAAAAAACATGATATGTTTTGCAAGAAAGAGGAATTATCCCACGTTGTCAACATTTTCCACTGCAGCATGCCTTACTATACTACAGCTGTGTGCTTCCCCTATTACAAACTTGCATCAATCACTCCAAATTCCAAACACCTATAAATACATATATGCTTCATCATCTTCATATATTATATTCAGCAACTACACACACATTATCACATACAACAACGACAACAACAGCAACAACGTATATAAGAAGATGGGAATTTGCAAGATGCAGACGAGAAACGAGCTAGGGCAGAAGAAACGAGCCCCCAAAGGGCACATCGCGGTGTATGTGGGCGAAGAGATGTGCAGATTCGTGGTCCCAATTTCTTTCTTGAAAAACCCGCAGTTCCAACGCCTTCTTAATGAAGCTGCCCAAGTCTATGGCTTCCAAAGCAATGGTGGAATCATGCTTCCTTGTAGTCCATCCACTTTCCTCAGAGTAGTTGAGTTAATTTGATATGTAATCCATTTCTTCCTTCAAATTAATACCCTCGAATTATTTTTTTTTCTCTTTTTGTGAAGGATTTCGTTGTTGAAAGCAATCTATCTAGAAGTAGCTTGAATAGTAATTTTGTAAACATATCAAATAATAAAGCTTAAGAGGTGCTGAGTAGATCTATAAGTAGAAAAAAATTTCCGTGGTCAATCCTCATCAAGGTATCGATCCTATTTGGTATGTCCTGCTAACATATATTTGACAAGTGAAAATATATATAGTCATGCTTCCAACTAGATATATAAACAATGGAACACTGTAAATTATATGGAAAGCTTATACCCATTCCATGTATAATTAGGCTATAGTTTGGACTTCTCAAAGGATGATACATCATTTTGTAGGTGTACAAATACGATGATAAATCGTTTATAGTTATATTACTATTAATACATGATGATTCTAATTGTCGCAATATATCAAACCAAACTTAAACAGAACTACTTTGACATTAAATATCATTAATCAGTTAACCCACAACAGAAAAGACATTTACTAGTCATAAAAGATATATCCGGATTCGATGAAGCCGCAATTTTGGATCTTTATCCTCTAATTAATTAGAGAGGTAGTAGAAAAATAAGGAATTCAGCAGGTCTCAAAAATGTGCTAGTCCTTTTCAGTTAATTTATTTAATTATTTATTCATATTTGTGGGTGACATAGTGGATAATTAAATGGATGGACAATATGCAGATCTAAATAGGTCCGAATATTCGCGCCAGCTGTCAAGATCTCGTGCATTCGAATTCCAAGGTAATGTCGTATCGTTGAGATTCTGAAATACTAAGAATCAAATATTTTTCTTACAATATGAAGATGTGAAATCGCATCAATCTTTATCTCAGTGAAAGAATAGGAATAACGACTTGTACTATTCATGCAAGAGATTAAAATACTTTTGTGGGATCCTTGTTTTGCCAATGCAGCATATTTATGCTTGTAAAACTTTTGGCATATGCGTTTGGATTCGTGATGAGTGGACTACCTTCAACCCCTATTGCTTGGAGTAGGGGTGAGCAAAATTTGACATCAACTTTGTTGGTTTTATTTATGATTGAATCAACATTTTGCACCTCTTTGTTCTGATTTTATACTCAATATATCAATTTGTTAAAGATTTTAGAACATATGAAAAACTTTGACATAATTTGACGATCTAACAAATGAAATTATGGTTAGATTGCGGCCTATAATGTAATGGGATTTTAGTTATCGTTTGATAGTGTCACGTGAGAATGTTATCAAAGCTATGTCAACACTAAAATCTTGATTATTTGCAATTTAGTAATTTACATGCGGATTTCAAAATTGATATGCAAAACTATAATTTGGAAAAATATATTGCATTCCCAATTAGTTTTAATTAGTACTCCCTCCATTCCAATTAAGTTGAGTCAAAATTTTTGGATAAGAAGATTAAGAAATTGTGTTGAAAGATAAATGAAGAGTAAAGTAGGTGATAAAATAAAATAAAAGTGACTGAATATTTTATTTTTATTAAAAAAGAAAATAACTTAATTTAGTTGGAATCTAAAAAGGAAATACGACTCAACATTTTTTGTGACGGATCTCATTCCACCAATATATAACAAAATTCAATAGGCATTTCCGAATCCAGAAATAATCAAGTCTCATTGGTATAGAAAAAGTTAAATGATCTAAATTCTAAATACACTAGAGAGCCCGAACATGTGATAGTCTGTTTTTACTCCACATCGAAATTTCAATTTCAATCTATATAAAATTAAATTCATAGCAATCATTAACATGATAATCATAATTTATTGAAAAAGAAAAATAAAAAAGTGGACCAAGTGTCACAGTAAAACAAGCAAGCCATGATGGTCCAATCCATATGTCAAGAGTCAATGGCACGTGGCCCACCCGCACTGGCTCCACTGACACGTGCCCTCCGCACAATTCCCCTCGCGGCCATTGGACCAATCAGAACGCAGAAACTGATCGTATCTCTAACACCTCTCTCAACCACGAGTTCCGATACTCCGATTTCCAACCGCCCCTCCTCTGCCACGTGGTGCTTTACTGGCTCTCCATTTTCTTTAATTTAACCCAACTTGCCGAATAACTAACATTTTTTCCCCCAATTTTCGATGCGACAAATTTTTCTGCAAACCCCTCTTTTGCTCTCTCTCTAGAACTTCCTCGATTGACAACCACAGTTAGGGTTGCTGGACAGATTTTGCGAAGCCAGGATTTCTTCATACTTGGGTTTTACAGCTTGATTTTGCGGTGAGTTTATGTAGACTGAGCACTAGTTAGCTGCGGATCATACTTTAATTTGTTCAGTTTTGTTGTTGTTGATTTGGATTGGTGGATCCACTTTGTAAATAGAGCTGCCAAGAAATTGAAATCGAAAAGGAGCTGATCGGAGCTTGCTTGGTGATGACTGTTTGTTTGTTTCAGTTTATTTGTTTGTTATTAGCTGCATAGCATGTTTTAATTTGTTGTTGATTTGGATTGGTGGATCTACTCTGTAATAGAGCTGCTAAGAAATTGAAATCGAAAGTGAGGAGATTGAAACTTGGTGATGAGTTTTTGTTTGATTCAGCTGTTTTTTTATATATTTAGAAAATTTCAGTCTAGTGACTTCATAATTGACTTCATTTTGTTCTTGTATGCACTCTGTTTTTCGTTCTCTGTTATGTGATTCCCGATGCTAGGAAACGGATGAACTTGTTCAGTTGGAATTCATTTTTCTTGGTTTAATTTGTTGATATTCGTTCCTTTCTTGTTTTGGTATATCCTTTTATCTGTTTTGGGAATCAGGCACACAATTTGAAGTTTCGAGAAGTGAATTCTAATAATTTAGTTTCATTGTTTTTGCGGGTTCTTTGATGGAGGGAAAGGGAAGATTCGGAACTAAATATGAAGAAAACAACATACGGTCTGACTGCAGGCTGAGGATTCAAGGAATGTCAGACTTGTTCACGCATGAGGTAAGTTTTTGTTCTCTATCTTCTTCAATGATCAGTTATTGTACCTTCCACTCATCAAATGGAAGTATTTTCTGCAGTTATTACAGCTAAAATTCTGTAACTGCTGGTACAGTGTGTAGACATCGCTTGGGATGATTTCTTCCTGGATGATGATTGTACAGTGCCCCATCATCGTTCCAAGAGGCCTACTGATCATCTCACCCTAGGAGAAAACAACAAGAGATGCCGCTGTGAAGTAGCTAACGTTTCGAATAAAACTGGAGGATCTGCCACTAATTATGGTGATCATAGAATGGAGAAGAGTGAAATTTCACCTCTGAATAATACTATGTTGGAGAACAATTCATGGTCTCCCAGTGGTCCATTCATTTCTGGATCAGACAATGAACTGCACAAAGAAGCATCAAGTTTAGCTTGTGATAGTACCGCGCCGTTGCCTCATGGCTTGAAGAGCAACAATAGTGACTTAAATAGTAGTGAACTGCTTAAGCACGATGTGATTCTCAATGAAAACCCCAGTCTAGTTGATGACAGCCCATTCAGTTTTCCGATTGGTGATGTAAATCATACTGGCAATGATCATAGTTTCTTTGAACACGCTCAGAACAAAGATTCTAGTGATCTCCTGTATGGTGGTTGGTCTGAAATAGAGAACTTTGATGATATCGACAGGATATTTAGGTAACCATGATCCGTTTCTGCGCACATATTTCAATGTTTTTATATTCTTTTCACTTATACACATGACATTTCAGAAGCGATTCAACGTTGGGCCTTGGGGTGTGTAAAGAAGATGAGTTGAGTTGGTTATCATCAGCAGTTTATATAGGCGGGCCTGGGGATGCTCTAAAGTCTGACGCTGAGTTCCCATTTCCTGATCCAAGTAAGGTGAAAACTATTTCAGAGAATCGTGACTTCTCAAACGGGAACTCCCCAAATAATTTTCCCATGACAGATACACCCATTAGATACAAGGACTGTTCTTGGAACACAGAAAATTCTGATTCTTATACGTCTTTTTTGACTGGGCCTGATACTGAGGATAATAAAGATGGGTTCGTCCCTCCGGAGCAGGTATCTATATGCATATATGTTATCTGAACTATGCTTCAGGTCCCTTCTGATTTGCTCAACAGTTATGTAGTGACCTCAAACACACGACTGATATGATACCTTGCAGGGAAAAGGACCCGATGCTAATACACAGGCCGGAATTTCAACTAGCAGCCATTCCAGAGCAGGCAATCATGCAGTGGTAAGTTTCCATTGACTATTTCCACTCAAATTTTGCACATGATAGTGAAATTGGTATAACATGATAATCCAGCTACTTTGGCTGCGGCCTGGAAGATTATGGGATTATGCATTTTTTTGAGTCATTAACTCTGTTTATGCATATCCTACAGTACACCGGTATGACCTTATAAATTTGTGATTCTCTTTTCAGACCAGTGAGCACAAAAAACAGATCAAGCTCCAGAGTCAATCTGAGGGTAAAGTGCATTACCTTGAAAATGGTCTTCCTCAGATCAGTGATCTGCAAAAAGAAATCATGAAGCCCTATTCTGGCTTGACTTCAGACGAGGCTTTGATTCACATGCATCAACAGTCGCATACTCCGGCTTCTGATTCAGGTAGCTGTTTAGAGAATCCGATCTCTAGCATCCATATAAAGGACAGTCATGTGTCTGATCCATCTTCTGTAAATCTGGAGCAATCGATGGTCAAATCTGAGACTAGTGACTTGGCATCCATTTCTTCAAGGGAATCCCACCTAGCATCGGGCCAATTGCAATATATGGATGGTTTTCCTGGCCCTCCTTTTAAGGAGCCTGCTTTAGTAGAATGTGGACGAAGAGAGAAACTAGAAAATTGTCGAGGTAATCTGCCTGTGGAACTTGCCAGTCTCAGAAATGGAAGTGTGGCCATGCAGGCCACGATCTCTGATCCCGGCTTAGTAGGGAAATATGAGAATCACTGTGATCTCCAAGGAGCTAGCTCGGTTACTGCAACAGAAATGGGTTCCTCGAATATGCAAGAAAGCTCAACAAATGTTCCAGATTTGGATGATATTTCACTGGAAGCAGCTAGTTTTCGTCAGCTCCAACTTGTTATAAAACAGGTACTACTTACTTAGTTCCTCCTTATCTCTTATTGTGAGAAACAAATGTTTGGAAAGTGATGAATATGAAACATGCATATCTGTTGAAACTAAACTCCTATCTCTCTGCTTTAGATGGACTTGAGGACAAAGTTATGCATAAAGGACAGTTTGTACCGTTTGGCTCAGAGTGCTGAACAAAGACGAAGGAATCCGAACCTCAATGATAGCTTTGGAGATGAAAGAGACGCTTGTGGAGCATCTGAGGCTGAAGGAACAAATAGGTAGATGACTCGTTTCCCAGTTTCTTTTGTTACAACTGCTCCTGTTCAGTTTGTACTGACTTATATACCCTGCTTCCTTGTAGGTGCACCAGTTACATGGATATAGAAACAGATACGAACCCTATAGATCGCTCCGTAGCACACTTACTCTTTCACAGGCCTGCAGATTCATCTACCACTCCTGCTCGCAGCTCATTTAGTTTCAAGTCGCCCAGTGTGGTAAGCCTCCTCTGCATGTGAACGTTGTATGATAATTTACGCCAGCTAAGTGTGGTTGTATACGGGTATGCTGTGTGACGTGAGCAGGTTAATGGGTCTACTGCAAGTCTGCCTGTATCGTCCGACAGTTCGGCGAGCAAAGAAAAGGTGTCTGAGGTGTAGAAGGAGCATACGATGGCTGAGAGGTCAAACGGATGTATATTATCTTGCCTTAAGTTAAGTTAGCACACACCATGTATAGAAAGTGCCTTAGACCGCATCAAATTGGTTTCCTCATATTTTGTTGTAATGCTTTTTTTTGCTTGTAGTCCAGTATGATAATACCTACCATGATTGTGTGCGTGCATCTGTGTTTTATTTCTTTCTTTGAAAAATAATTTGTTGTGCTAACTCTTACTGATAGAGAGACCTCACCACGTGTTTGTTCTTAATTTTGTCCATTGTACTAGTGTTTCTTATGTCGATTGTGTAATTTCTGTAGCAGGGAAACGTCGAGTTATTAATTGATGATTACTCGTTAACCAACTTTTAACGATAATGAACCCAATAAATGCTTATTTTTTTGCCAAGCCATAAGAAGCCAACTTTCAATATCCAATCCTCAACATTTTAACTGTCAAGTTTTAGTAGTTCATAACGTAACATATAATCCGTTGTCGTCCAGCGGTTAGGATATCTGGCTTTCACCCAGGAGACCCGGGTTCGATTCCCGGCAACGGAATTTTTATTTTCCCAAATAAAATAAATTTCTATACTTGTCATAAAATTTTCTTAAATCCATCCGTATAACTTTTGGTAACATATAAATTTACAAAATCATACACTTGCAATCGCTAATACGGGGGAGCGAACTGGAACGCGAACTGTGGGGACGGGCCGCAATGAGCAGAGTCCCGGCCCGGGCTGTGCGTTAAACGGAGGAGATTTGCGTCCTGGGACCGTCCCGAGGACGCAGTCCGCACCCACGGTCTGGCGTTGCCATGCGTTCGAGCCTCCCGGGCAGTGCCCCAAACCCCATTCTCTCTCTCTCTCTTTTTTTTTTTTTTTTTTTTTTTTTTTTTTTTTTTTTTTTTTTTTTTTTTTTTTTTTTTCTCTTTTCTGATTTTTTTAGCTTTTGAGGAATAATGGAAGAATGAAGAAGACGAAGAAGAGGGAAAGGGAGAGGGCGAGAAACGTGCATTTTAATTTATTTTGGGAAGTGGATTCTATTTTAATTTTTTTTATTTTTATTGGGAAGTGGAGACTATTTTGGTTCTCTCATTTTTATTTTTTAGTTTATATAATTTATACTTATATGTTGGAAATTTGAAGGTGGAGCTCTCATTTTGATTTTCTTATTTTGTTCAATGTTTTTAATTTTTAGTTTATAATTTATTATTTTTGAATTAAAAATGAATTTTTCGTATTTTAATTGTTCAACGTATTCTATTTTACGAGTAAAATAGGTTGTAGTTGTGAATAGTGCAACAATAATAGTTGTGGCCCGAGTTGTAGCCTGCGGGGTTAATGGAGTTATGGTCTGAGACTCAAATTTAGGGGAATGATGACGTGGAGGGGACTTGGAGCTTGGATTTGGGACGGGGTTATGGATGCCCTAATAGAATAAGCAAATATGAGAGTGTCAGTGTCTCTGACAGTTTGAAAATTTTGAATTTTAAATTTTTTCTCAACTAGTAAAACTTTTAGGGCTCGACTGGTATGCCCGAAACAACTCGAAACACCCTCCTCCTCACTTTGTTTCCGGCGTTTGGTAGCAAGCAAACTTTTCGAGCGACCCGATATACTCCAAGCGGGTTTCCCACCTACATCTACAACTATTAGCGATGGTGTGTCAACTCCAACAGGGTGTGGAGCTGGTATAAGTGACAGACATTTCAGGATTTAGCTGAAAATGTAGCAATTGTTCGAATTTACTCTCTGAAATCTTCAAATTGTTACTGTTGGAGGTCCAATTTTTCGTTGAGCAGCTGACCAAATTCCGGGTAAACTCCGATTCAAATGTCTCATTTTTTTTTCATTGTCAATTTCATATGGTTTTAGGGATCGATTTTCGGCGTTTTATGGGTTCTTCTTCGATTCTATTTTGGTAATTTGGTTTAGAAACTCCGATTTTGTCGGTGCATGCTGTGATTGATTTGGGCGAATTGGGGGAAAAAAATTTGTGAAAATTTTGCATTTTTGACATGGTGGCATTGTGTTTGAGGCTTGGTGCTAATTTTCAAAATTCGCACTCTACTTGTTTCAAAGTATAACGAGGGCATTGCCTCATTTCATGAACAACCAAAACGCAGCTTCGAGCTGTATCCTATATAATCAGAGAGTTGCTTGGTTTTATGTGAATTACATTTGAGGCTTGGTTTCCTTAAACCAAATGTTAAGCTTGACCTTTTTTTTCCAGCTAAAAGCGTGTAATGAACAATTGAAGTGCATATCACAGAAATAGTTGGAAGTTTATATGAAATGCACAATCCTGAATTATTTGTTTAACAATTTCTACCCGATTGGTGCATCTGCTTAATATGTGCAGTGATTCAATTTTGAACTCTGTTTCTCTTAACATTGATTTTTGTGGTCTTTGATTTTTAATTGTGAATGGAGTATTGTTGTCCATAATACTCAGTTCACATTTTGTACACACACTTCCTTCCCAATTCTGCATCAAGAAACTACCTTCTTGCCTTCAGCTCTCATTTTTTGTTGTATATTGAATTTAGCTTACTTTGCTGCTCGATGCAATTTGTTGTCTGCTGTCTAATAATGCTTCCCGTTTGATGTTTCCATTTTACAGAAACACACATCGAGAATCAGCCACTGACCTTATCGCGGTGGTTTCCGATGCTCGGCGGGACCTCAGTTGATCGACGGTCGCCGAGAACGTGCGCAACTGAGGGAATTTGGTGATAATTAACCCTATGTAATGAAACTAATCCACAATATTCGTGTATGGCGGGAGTTAAATACTTGTTTACCACCATAAACCCTAGCAAAATTGGAGGGAGGAGCGGATATTGGAATTTGGAAATGAAGAAGGGTATTAAAGTCATGGGCCTTTTATGTTTCAAGCCTACCCCAATTCAACTAACAATTTGCTTGGGCTGAACCAAACAATATATAATTCTGCCCATGAAGTCATGAAAGCCCATTAACCATACATCCATGTTAATTATTTACACTACTACCAGACGAGCCCTTAATAGTATAGGTTCGAGAGTCGAAACCTAACTAACGCTTGAAATGGGATGAAGAAATGCATGCAATCTCCATTCACACCGACGTAGTTGCAGACAATGAATCATCCGTCTCCGTCACCGTCAGCGATCGATCGTACGACGAATACGAGTAATCATCCTCCTCCGATTCGCCGCCGGTCTTGATCTCCTCCACCTCCGCTGCCACCTCCTCCATCTCCGGCCTCTTCTCCGGCGTCCGATCGCAGCATTTCAGCGCGATCTGCATCAGCTTCAGCATCCCCCTGTTAGCCCCCCTATGCACCGCCATCTCCTCGTCGAATACCTCCCCCGTCCACTCCTCCCTCACCGCGCGGTGCACCCACCCGCACAGGTCCACCCCGGCCACCCCCTCCGCCGCCGAGTGCGCCGGCACTCTCCCCGTCAGGAGCTCCAGCACCAGGCAGCCGTAGCTCCACACGTCCGACTTCTTCGACACGGTCTTCTGCGACAGGTATTCGGGGCATTTGTACGCCACCATCCGCTGCGCCGCCATCCGGAGCGCGATCAGCGACGTGAGGCCGTAGTCCGCCACCAGGATCTCGTCGCTCTCGTCGATCAGGACGTTCGTCGATTTCAGGTTGCCGTGGGGGACGGCGGTGTGAGATCTCGTGTTTCCGTGGAGGTAATTTAGGGCTCGCGCCACGCCGCGCGCCGCCGCCAGCCGCGAGCTCCACCGGAAGGGGATTCGCTCCCTCGTTCCTCTTCCACCTGTGAAATCGCTCCAATTAGGGTAAATTTTTACAATCAATTTTCAATTCGCAGATCTGTGTTGTTCTACCTTTCTACGTCTAATTAAGAGAGATTTTAATTGATTGATTGGTTATTTAGTAAGTATTACCGTGGATTCGATTGAACAGATTTCCATTAGCTGCAAATTTGTAGACGAAGAGCTTCTCCTCCTTGGAGTAGAAGTAGGCCAAAAGAGGCAACAAATTAGGGTGCTTTTGATCAGCCATGGCTGTGATCTGTCTTGTAAACTCATCTTTGTTTAACGGTTTCAGATCCCTCAAACGCTTCACCACCACAGTCGGCCCGACCTCCATCATAGCCTTGTAGCAGTTTCCGAAATTGCCCTTCCCCAACCCTTCAGCCGATGCTCTAAACAGATCGTCCAGATCAAACGTCGTCGTTCCATGATCACTCTCCACAAACACCAGATTTCCCCCTTCCCCCACCGATATCCTCCTCTCTGTTGCTCTCTCCATAATCGTGCTGTTGTGCTCTTCTTCTTTAACCGGGATAGCCTTCGCCTTCATCTCCTTCCTCAGCTTATTGTATTTCTTGTAGTACGTGAACAAGAGCAAGAGGATGATCACCACCACCAGCACATCAACCACCACCAAAACAGCCACGAAAAGGCCGTTGCCATGGCTTTGTCCCCCCGAACTTTGATCACTACTTGCCTCAGATACACTCTGCCGTTTAACACTGCAGAGTGTTGAAGATGGAGGGCCACACAAATTTGCATTGCCTTGGTAGGAAGAAAGCCCAACTGCTTGCAGAGTTTTGGTTTGTGGGATTTCACCAGAAAGCTTATTGTTAGAGACGTTGAATCTTGTTAATCCCGACTGGCTGAATCCTGGGATGGGACCAGTCAAGCTGTTGTCTTGAATCTGTAGGGATTCGAGGGAATCGAGGTTTAAGAGAGATGGTGGGATCTCACCATAGAATCTGTTTCTTGATAGGTCTATGCTTCTTAGCTTTTGATTTAGTGTGAACTCCATCACTCTCCCAGTGATGGAATTGTTCTTGAAGCTAAGCGTTTGTAGCTCGGTGAGATTGGAAAGTGCATCTACCTTGACATCTCCAGTTAGGCCAATGCTGTCCAAGATTAGGCCGGTGACTCGACCTTTATGGCATTGGACGCCATACCAGTAGGGGGCGTTGTCCATGTAGCACATGATGCCCGTCCAATTTCTGTCGAGAAACGGGCTGTTGAGCCCCGACTTGAGGTGCAAGAGGGCGTCCCTCTCGTATCCGTGGAAGCCGCTCCCATCATCCACAGCAGCGGCTGGTTTGTGTAGGACAAGAAGAGCTGCAGTAAGTATGAACAAGTTGGTGAAATTAGAGGAGGGCATTGTGTAGTTTGAATAGGAATGAAGTATTGAGGTTTTTGGAAGTGTTGGAAGTGATATAAGTTGTGTTGTATGGGACAGCTATCAGTTGGGCTTGTAATTTGTAGGAGGAAACAAGAAAATTTTGGTAGTGAGCTGAGAACACAATGAAGTGTGTCCATTTGTTGTGAGCAGTTTAGCTTATGTCACCAAGTTGTTTTGTGCTGGAAGGCAGCTGTTGGAACTTGGAAAGCATATGCTATAAAATGGTTGTAATAAAATTATGGAGACAGACAACAGATTAATTTGGTCAGTTTAGTTGCCTATAGAATTGCAGTGTGGTGACCTAGGATGATTACAATACATCAATTGGGGGTTATGCACATTACATTAGTTTCAATCAATTACGGATTCAGATGGAATGAAAAGGTTGGTTGATTTCAGTGTAGGCACATACAGGTAGGAAAATTTCATTAAATTTTTCCTTTGATGCTATTGTCTAACCTTATAGTGTACAATTAATTATGTTAGTTTAGGGACTAATAGTGTACAATTGATTAATTAGGTTAGTTTAGGGACAAATAGCTTAATAGAATGGTGACATACACTAGGCATAATTGTGGATTTCTATTAACAATATGTCATACATTCATTGCATGTTTACTCAAATAAGCCATCTTACACTAGACTCTATTCTTATCAACTACCCTAACCTATTTCCATTATCTTCTCTTTCAATATAATCAAGAAATAACTTATTTATAGTACTACTTTAAATACTTTTGAGGGGATGCATTATGGTCTTACACTTAGACCATTACGGTATTTATTCTAACTTGATGACTCACATGACGAGTGGCCAGAACGAGCACATGGTCCGAGATGAGGCCATCCGGATGTATAGTAGCCAGTACTTGTCGACGAAGGGCTTCAAGTATTGGAACATCTACGATAAGCTGAAGGATCTCCCCAAATTCCGGACGGGAATGCACGACGCGCTGCACGGGAAATCGGTGCGCTCGCGACTTAGCGTTTCGGAGAGCGAGGGGAGCGCGGCCCACATCGACTTGAGTGGGGATGGTCCGCACGAGCGCCCGGAGGGAGTGAAGAAGGCGAAGGGGAGGCGGAAGGGGAAGGGCGCAACGTCGGAAGTCGCGTCGGAATCCGTCATCGACTTAGAAAAAGCCACTTATTCGAGCAATGTCGCCAATCTGACCCAGATGTACACGCTGTACTTCACCGGCGGCGGGACCCCTGAAGAAAAGGCGGCCCTCTGGAAATGCATCCAACACCTGCAGAGTACGCTGGGGCTCGATCCCGACGCCCCTCCGGCCCCTCCGTCTTAGATTTTTTTTTTTTTTTAAATCTTTGTTTATTTGCGTTTTTTATTTGTAGTTTTTTTTTTCTCGTTGTATTATATTTTCCAATGATTAATACAACGATGAATTGTTCATTATTAGTCTATTTATTAAATACATTTGTAGGGAAAATTAAATAATATAAAAAATAATGATGTAAAAATGAAATGTTGAGTTAGGGAGAAATAAGGGAGAAATAAGGGAGAAACCAATGTAGCACTTGGCTCAATATAATCAAGAAATAACTTATTTATAGTACTACTTTAAATACTTTTGAGGGGATGCATTATGGTCTTACACTTAGACCATTAGAGGGTTCCAAAATAAGTGAACTTTTAGTCATCCATACAAATATAAGTCCCTACTCTTTAAATTATACATTACGCGTTAGGCCATCAATTTCATACATGTATAATAATTAATAAAAGTAGAATTAAAAGTAAAAAAAAATTAATAAAAAATAAAGGATCGAATGCAAATACCCACATTGGGGATCAACTGTACTGGCACAGGTGGTCGAGTGGGGTGAGATTTTTTCTCTAAAATCAGGTGCGGCTAACCGTTTTAATAGCCTTGTCTCTGAGTGTTAAGATGCTTAATAGACGTCAAAAAGATATAGTATGGGTATTAAAATGCGTAATTAATGTTCAAAGATATGACGTGAGATGTTCTTAGGAGTAATTCCTCAAAAGCAATTTTCTACTATTTTCTAAACTTTTTTCTATTCATCTAAATAAACATTTTTTGAATTTCTTGTGACGTTGAACAACCTCAGACGAACAATTATTTAATTTGGTGATACTTGTGTAAATTTTTTTATATTAATATATATTCAGCTATTTATTTGTTTTATATTTCTTCATCCTTTTAGAAAAAAAATATTTCTATTTTAATCTCTCAAAAAAATCTAGTGTGTATCAATTTATAAAAATTTTACGAACAGATTGTGGCCCAATTGACAGGGCGGAGCTGTGGCGCCATGGGCTGGTCAAACAAAAAAAGTTGATGAAATTTTTCTCTCAATGAATTCCATTTATACATGTATTTATTAACATCTTAAAAATACATTACTATTAGTGGAGAAGTAGTACTATACTACAGAGTACTTCAGTCTACCATCTAACATTGTTTTCATCAGTCTCTCTGATAATAGTATTCCCCCAAAATCCAACCTGCAAATCGCCAGAAAACAAAAAACGCAAACAGAGCAATTCAACTACCCATTCTCCCCTCCCTTCCACCTCAGTTTTCTCGCCTCCAATCCATTCAAATTTCAAAAACACCCTTTTATTTCTCAACTCACAACCTCAATCCCTCTCTCAGCAATGGCGTCCACTGTTTTCTCTCAATCTCTCTTCTCCCTTCAGACCTCTTCCACCTCTCCACTTTCCAACAACACCATTTTTCCATTCAAGCAGCCTTTCCTTCACCTTAAATCCGACATTACGAAGATCCGCCGCAGTTCTGTCGTCACCTGCACTTCCACCCCCGATTCATCGGATACCCCAATCGAGCTCAGTACGAAATCTCTATTGCTTCGATACTCGTTTAATTAATTGTTTATTTGCATCTCACTCGCCTCTCTCTCTCTCTCACTCTACAGAGTACCCTGCATATCCGACGGTGATGGATATCAATCAGATTCGTGAAATTCTGCCTCACCGGTTCGTGAATTCGTGATCAATTTTGGAAACATTTTACTCAATCGATCTGTTTTGCAATGCTTGTTGCTGTTTTGTTTTGTAGATTTCCATTTTTGCTCGTGGATAGAGTGATTGAATACAATCCTGGGGTGTCGGCTGTGGCCATCAAGAACGTGACGATAAATGACAATTTCTTTCCTGGCCATTTTCCTGAGAGGCCAATTATGCCGGGTGTGCTCATGGTTGAGGTGTGTCATTGGTTTTTGTTATTGCATTCGCTGCTAGTTTTTCTGTTCCATTTTATTGGCATTTGCGATTTTATGGCATGTTTTGAGTTTCTGCAAGGTTATGATTTGATGATGCTAACAGCAAAATTTCATGACATAGGAGTCATACTAATTATAGGGTGTTTTAAATGATAATAGTAGTAGGTGGTTGGTTGTTGAATAGAATATTGATTTGCTGTTAATGCTGAAGAGCTTAGAGAATTAATGATGCGAGCCAGCCATGCTATATTAAATCACTTGATTTCAACTTTTGAGATGTGCTGATGTGCATAATAATAGCTTTTTTCACCAATTCCAGTTAAATGAATATCCTGATGCAATCGAAGCTGCTAGTACTGATACATTTGTGATTTGTCACAATTGATATATGGCATTGTATTTGCCATGTTACAGGAAAAAGTTTCTGTAGTAATAGATCATTGCTATTCTGTACAATCTATTTAGGAATCTTGAAAGTTACCAGATGGAAAACTAAAAGCTACATGTTTAAAGTTTTTTACTTTTTAGTGGCTTGAGAAGAATGGTCGAAGTTCAGTTGTAGTGGCTCTAAAATGGTCAGCATGATACTTTACCCTGCAAGGGTAATCTGACTAGTCTAACTGCCAAGAAGAAATGTAGGTTACGTGTCTCCCTCTCTCTCTGCAATCTGTAGTTACTACTAGATAAGTGACTTCAGACTAGGCAATTAATTGGTCAATTTCACTCTGTGTCCAGTAGCAATTCTATATACTCCCTCCGTCCACGAATAAGAGTCCCGTTTTTCCATTTTTGTCCGTCCACGAATAAGAGTCCCGTTTTTCCATTTTTGTCCGTCCACGAATAAGAGTCCCGGTTCATAATTACCATAAATGGTAAAGAGAGCCCACATTCCACTAACTCATTCCACTCACATATCATTTAAAATTAATATATACAAGTGGGACCCCTATTCCACTAACTTTCTTCCACCCACTTTTCTTAACATTTCTTAAAACCCGTGTCATTTAGAAATGGGACTTTTAATCGTGGACGGAGGGAGTAATTGTTATTGATGAGCTTCAGTTTATGATTTAGGTAGTTAACATCAGACTTCTTGTGAGTTCATCAAAGATTCTCTGAGTTGTTAATAAGATCTTTAAGTTCTATGATCCATTTCTTTATGTTCATATATAATTGAGAAATGCATGTCTTGTTACCCTCTGTGGCATCTTTAGACTTGTGCTGCAGCTATTTGACAAATATATATGCTTAGTGTTGTGAGGTCCCATAGTATCAACAGAGGTGGAGCACTACCTCCTATTGGGATAGTAAAACCTGAAATGTAGGTGTCAAGTAATTTGTCTCTTCAACATACTGTAATACTGTTACAAACTTCAAGTTTTACATGAGGGTGTAGCATCTCTTGCCTTATTCTTTCTTCCTTGGATTGTCTTGACTAATGGTGAAGATATAGGAAGCAAGTAACCACAAAAGAACGAAACATGGTTTTTATTGACTATCCTCTCCTATTAGTTTCTCTGTTGACCAATCTTTTCTTATTTTCTGTATCACTTCCCTATTGACCATTCTTATTGCTGACAATCAGCAGTTTTTTTTTTTATCAAATTTGTCTCTAGGAATGAGTTTCAACGCCTGATCGTCTTGAGTAGTTTCTTTGTAGACTTATTGGTTATCATCTTCTCAATATGGGCACCCCATCCTTATCCACTTTTCCCAAAAGTTTAAAAGATACATCTTCCAGCTCACATTTTACTATATGTTTTTACTAAATCTTTATGAGTTTAGTTCCTCCAAGACTAATTACACCACGGGTCTCTGTATCTCCCTGGTTATCAACAACCAAAACTGCTACTTGCACCGTCAACTGCACATAATTATCCTCCAAGTTACATGAGCTTCCCACTTTTTGCTTAGGGTGTATTTGGCAGTGTTGTGTTATCTTGTAAGAACTAGAATGGCGGAAAGACTAGTACACATGTTTCTGTTCTGTGCTATAAGAGTTAAGAGTTAAACTATTCCAAAATTGGGTTTTTGTCATATTGTATTCTAATTATAATGTATTTACCTGAACATAGTGAGTTTTATGCCAAAAATTGTGATTGACTCTGAAAAAAGCTTGATCTTTTACAAATGAAAACAATCCAGTCAAGCTGTAGAAAGTTTAGTACTATTAAATTTGAAATGAAGTTAAGATTGTGATTAACATTTTCCTTTCCTTCAAATACCTATTTAATTTAGAACTGAAGTTATGAAAGATTGATGAACACCATGCAAGTAAATGACAAAAAAGTTCCTTTTTCTTTGGTCAGTGTTGTCAAAAATGTACCTTAAAGTGGTTGTCCAAACACAACTTTTTCTGGCAGTATAAAGGCAAATGATAGTTTCTGAAGTTCCTGTCCAACAACTCCTTTGTTCTTGTCCACTGTTTATTATAGATAATGGTTTCTTTCTTGAGATTAACTAAAATGTTGGCTGTAGCAAGTGCATTCAGTTTCCATTCAATGCTTATTTCTGTACAAGACGTGACGGGTATAAGTTAACTGGTGGATTCAGGCAATGGCTCAGGTAGGTGGGCTAGTGATGCTACAACCAGAAGTGGGAGGGTCACGCGACAAATTCTTCTTTGCTGGAGTCGACAAAGTAAGATTCAGGAAGCCGGTGATTGCAGGAGACACGCTAGTCATGAGAATGAACCTCGTGAAACTGCAGAAGCGATTTGGGATAGCAAAGATGGAAGGGAAAGCATACGTAGGTGGCGAAGTGGTCTGCGAGGGCGAGTTCTTGATGGCTATGGGGAGTGACTAATCAATCTCCCACAACAGCAAATGCTGTGTTCTCATCTCTTTGCAACTTTATTAAATCTTACTTTTCTAGCCAACCATGGAACTTCTTCTCCATTTTTATGAGGTTTAGATTGGATCAAGTTTAGTTCTTTTTCATCTTCTAATAACATTAATGTTCATGTTAATCTGAACTTGAATGTTTACTTACATTGGTGATTGAATAAAAGTAGATAGCTGCTTACTTTTTTAATTTAATTTTTGAGATGTATAATACATATCATGAATTTGAGTAGTATATATCATGGGAATAGAACCCTTGGGTCCAACCACATAATGAATTTATTCCAATTGTATTTCAAGTTTCAACTAGTACAGTATTTCTTTAATAAGTTGACCAAATGGGAAAAAGGTGTGTGTTTCCACCGAAAGTAGAGTGGCAAAGCGTGGTTTGGAGGGCCCTTGACCATACTCACGCTTTTAAGCTTAGTCGATTAAATCCCACTTTCTCAAATCATTAACACCACCCTTTGTCGAATCTTCACACACATTATACATTAGCTTTACAAAAAAGGGGCTTTGCTAGGCTACTTATATGCATGTTGTAATCATATTCCTTTTTTTAAAAAAAATTATTTACTCAATCGATGGTTACTTCGGCAGTTATCACTTTAGGGTTGTTTTCGGTTCAATTAATTGATCGATTCGGTTCGATTAATTGAATTGTAAAATTGCCATCCCTGATTTTTTTAGTACTTGATTCTATAATTGCCAAGATGTCAAGTCAACTCGAATACGAGCGTAATTATCAAATATTTTTTGCTTTGAATACAACGGCTTGGAGAGACGTAATTATTTGCGTGAATTATGATTTAAAGATAGAACTTTTAACAAATTTCAATTGATATTTTACAGGTCGATTTTTGACAAATTGTGTGATTATAGTTACAATCACACTAAAAATGTGGTAATCGTTAGTTTTTTTTTTACACAAGAATTAGATTATAAATTTATAAACGATAATCATCTCCCCAAAACTAAAGCATAAGCAGAAAAGGAAATTTCCACCGATAAGTGACCTATCATCATCGAACAATTGGTGTGATTTGAATCACGTTTAAAAGTTGGCATTCTTGCACTAGTTTTCACTATACTTAGTCACAAATTTAGGAGCATTGTGGAAAATAGTACTACTCCTGTATAAAAAAAAATAAGAAAATGATTGCAATATTTATAAGAAAATGGTTTTCTTGTGATTCTTTTATTGGTGCATTAATTACCTACCTGAATTGCATAAATTTGAAAGAAAAAAAAAATAACTGCATTAATTTGAATGATTGGTTTATTTACTTCTACAAGAGAATGAAAATCAGCACACTCATATGCTTTGAAATTTAAAAATTAAATTAACCGATCAGTAGGAATCTATACCAAAAAAATAAATAAATAGTACTCCACTTCATTATTTATTAAAGTAGATTTTTTTATAGTAGACCAGAAATCATTTTTATTTTTCATTTTAACAATTATTTTCACTTTCTAGCCCTTTTCATTTTATATCATTTTAAAGCGGGTAATAAAAACCGGTATATCTGGGGAAAGAACTTCTTTAACAATAGCAATACATTGTATTAATTATCCTCTTTTAATTTTTTAAATCATAATAGTTTTAAATATAAGTAGCTTAAAACAATATGGATGGCGTAGTTCGATACGTATAAAAGATTTAGAAAATCTAAGAAATTTTGATATAACTTGCACTTAGTATATCTTATATTTGCAATTTTAATCAATATATATTGGATATAAATTGTTGAAATAATCATGATTGAAAATCTAAAGAAAGCTTGACTTGATGTTAGTGTCATCTTATATTTGAAATATAAATCAATATCTATTGGTGGAAATCGTTGAATAATCATCCAACTCAAAAGCAGATTTTCTTTTTTGAAAAAAGGGGCAGAATATTTAATTTAAAGGGAAAAAAAATCATTACTAGCACTAATATCTGTATTAATTATTTCAACCTCAATCCATCCTAAATTAATTGAGATGTTTATTTTCTACCCAATTATAAAAAGAGAATCTAATAAAATAAAAATATAATAAAATAGAAGATAATAATAAAAAAAACTCATTTAATTTAGGAGTTAGAATTATACGAATCAATTTGACTTCGGATCAGGAAATAATAGCACGATTCATTCCTTCGTACATGAAATTTATGAAACTCTTTCATTTTCTTAAATTCTATTAGCACCAAATTTTATTTCGAGTTGTCTTAAATTACCTGTATTATTATTCATTTTTATATTTTATTTTCTCATCTAATCGTATTCAAATGGATGGTGCGAATAGCATGACTCTAAAGAGATAAAATAGAAGAGAAAATATTAAGAAACATTATGTATTTTTTGTTTTTTATCATATAAAGAAAATATAACACATGAAAAATTATGTATTTTGTTTTTTTATCATATAAAGAAAATAAATGACATGAATCAACCCAAAATCGAATAATAGTAATGATTAGTCCTAATCTCTCTATCTCATTTCAAAATTTTAAAACCAACGTCTCTTTTTAAAACACCGAAATCATATCTGTAACAATCCGCCACGTGTCCCACCCCTCCATCTCCTCCCACCCACCCCCTTCCTATATAAACCCTCTCCCGCAGAATTAATTCACACTCACTCTTTCTCTCTCTTTCAGTCTCCCCCAATTCTCTCTCTCTAGCCACAATCAACACAGCAAATCAGCGAAATCACGCATACAAAAATGGCAGCGATGAGGTCGACATTGGCAGCAACCTTCACCGTCTTCTTCCTCCTAGCGGCGGCATGCTCCGCGGCGAAATCGGCGCCGGCGCCGGCGGTGGACTGCTCGAGCCTGGTGCTGAACATGGCGGACTGCCTGACGTTCGTGACGGCAGGGAGCACCGCGAAGAAGCCGGAGGGAACGTGCTGCTCGGGGCTGAAAACGGTGCTGAAAACCGACGCCGAATGCCTCTGCGAGGCCTTCCGCAACAGCGCGCAGTTGGGGGTTACGCTCAACATCTCCAAAGCCTTGACCCTCCCCGCCGCCTGCCACGTCTCCGCCCCCTCCGTCTCCAACTGCGGCCGTAAGTTTCCGATCTCTTCCTATTTCCGTTGATTTTTTGCGAATCCGCCAGATTTGATTCGATCGTAAAATCGAATCGGTTCTAGGTCTATTTGATATGTGTAGATCCTTTCAAATCCGACGAAATCGGAGATATGGTGAATGATTTAGGATTTGATTTGGGGAATCACATCCATATCCTGCTAAAATTTTACTTTCAACTAAAAAAAAAATCCTCAAATTAACTTTACTCTAATTCTCTATTCCACTAGTATTTTTTTGTTGAATATTTTGCAGTTTCTGAATTTTGTTTATACTAATCGTTTTCTGTTTCCCTCTCTTATTTTGCAGTAAGCAGCGGTGCCGCACCAGGTAACTTCGCTCTTCACTAATTTATTTCCCTTGTGAATTAGGTCATATTAAATCTGACATAATTTAATGCTGAACCTCCACCAACAAAAACTAATTAATTATCAATTCTTGGTAAAATAAAGCTTTACAAATATTTTATTGTAACATGCTCCTTAATTTTAGGCAATTTCGTGCAGTTTTTTTTGTCTTTTATCATGCCACTCCCTAAATTAGGCCATTGTTTATTGCTCATCATAAACTTTGTTGTGGGATTTTTGATTCACCAGTTTCTGAGTTTGATGTTAAATTGTATGCACAATCTTGTGGTGCAGCTCTGGCTCCATCGGCCGCTCCTCCTAGCAATGTAGCCGAGACCCCTCGCGGCAGCATTGGTGCTAGTGAAGTCTCTCCTGCCCCGGCACCAGCCTCTACTCACTCGGCCGCTTCCCCCCTCGCGGCCTCTGTCTCCCTGCTCGTCTTAGCTGCCGCGTCGTTAGCTCTCTTCTAAGAGCAAGGCCGGATTGGGGAACTTTTTGTGCTGAGAAGGATGGTGTTTTAGTTCTTTAGATTTCGGTATATAGATTTATTTATTTCATCTCTACCGAATTTCTTACTAGTATTCATGACATTGAGATTGTATCAAATTTCTGGTTCCATTTTGCATTATGCTATGATGATTTATTTATCCAATTTGCTTCTTGAATCTGTTGATTATTTATTTTACTACTACATAGTTTCATGTTTTAATTTTAATAATTGCTGCGTGGTTGACTGGCTGTCTTTGCAAAATATGATGAGGCCGTGAATTTGCCGTGGGTAGTGGAAACATCCAAAATGATGAAAGTTGAGGACATTATTGATGGTGAAATTAAATGAGAATATATGCTTTGAATTTTTTTTTCTTTTATTCAAATAGCCCAAAGTTACAATATTGTGGGGCTCACAATATATAAAAGCGTACTATTAAATGATTCTCTAGCATATCATATTTCAAAATTCAGACGTACGGTGCATCTTTTATAACTAAATTGGGTAAGATTAACTACCAACTGATTAAGATTTTGAAACTTGAGCGTTGCAAATTGATGTTACATTTAAATATTTTATTTAGCAACATTAAATGAAAATTTCCCCTTTTGTAACATTACAGGCATCAGGCAGCAGAAATGTAGCTTACTTAATTACTATAGGGTATTCAGTATCCATCTATTTCAATATCCCAAAATTAGTGTAGACTGCCCCATTGTTCCTTTGTTTATTGTCTTTGTTTTTTTATGTTTTCAATGTATACGTTTTTAATGTACAATTATTTACAACAATATTATCTAAACAAACGCTTCTTGCTCGTTGAAATATTGGGTCTAGGCATGTACTAGAAGACTTAGTTGAGGGAAAACAAATCGAAAGTGATGTGAAGAGTTATTGAGTTCTTTGCCAATGTGTTTATTTATGACAAAGAAAAGATGAAATCGTTTAATTTTTTTGTAATATGGTTTAATACAAGCACAAGTTTAAAGTTATGCAACGAATCCAAGTAACCTTTTGTTAATGGTACAAACACTATAGTTACAAAATCACAATCATGAAACAGAACAAAGTTGGGTATACACATAAATTAACTTCATGTTAGAGAAATTAAGGTAAGAATTTAGTTGTATCTGTCTCTAGCATCTGATAATGTCGAAATTAATGGTTAAATTGAAGGAATTCCTCACCTTGGTGAATTAAGTGGAAAGTACCAATATATTTCTCATCTTGAACATTGTTGAATTTATTTAATTTCGCTAGATCAAAAATTTGGAGGAGTGATAAATTAAAAATAGAAACTTTGAATGACTAGATTTATTGTCCAATAGATTTCAATTTTTAAGTGCAAACATAATGAATACATACGTTTTAGCTATATCCCCCAACATTTTAGATTCTGTAAAACCATTTGATTTTTACATGTGTGTGTATGTAGTGTGAGTCTTAGTTAATTGAACAATGGACAAATAGAGAAAACAAGTGGAGTAAAAAAAATTTGATGGTATAATAGCACGGAACCAACAATGTGAGATCATAAAGATGAAAAAAAAAATCATGAAATACAACAAAGATGTGTTACACACACACTCTCAGTCTCTGTCTCTCTCTCAAGGCTGCATTTTGGGAACCAAAGTAGAGATAGCATCGGCAACTGTGAGGAAGATCCTCTCGTCTCCGACCACCTCAGCAAAGGCGGAGGCGTGCAGCTTGTCCAGCACAGCCTGGCCCGGATTCGCCAACACAAGCTGCAACAACCAAACATCCATATAGTACTATTAAATTAGTTACTAATCTTTATTAGGCTGTGGCATGTCACAAAAATATGACTTCACTTACCTCAATATCTCTCTTTTTCAGAGCCTTGTGAAGATCTTCCATGGAATGAATCCCACTCGTGTCTATATCTGTCACAGCTGAAAACAACAACAACAAGAATCTCTCAACCAAGATACATTAATTTGGAGTGTTATTGTATGATATTAATACGATTCTTACGTGACATATCTATGATCAAGTGATGGATCTTTTGCTTTTCTATTTCCTCCTCATCCTCCAGAATCCTCAATATCCTATAAAATAATCACATCTTCTGTCACCATCCCTACTAATAAAGTATAAAGCGAATTGTCTGTGTGAGTTGGCCTAGCGATAGATTAGTAATTTCTGAGCTAGTTACCTTTCCCGAACGTAATTGGAGTTGGAGAAGTAGATGGCAGAGTCGACACGGACAATAACAAGACCGGACACCTTAGTAGCCTCCGGATACTGCTGGATGTTGCGGTAAACAGAGGTTCTTGGCACTCTCCATGGAAGAGCAATCCTCGGGCGGGTGACTTGGAGAAGGATTTTAGCCAAGGAAATGGCGACCGCGATGAGAAGGCCCATCTCGACGCCAATGAAGACAACCCCAAAGAAAGCTCCCATACAGGCAACAAAGTCGAACTTGTCGATCTTCCATATGAGTATCATGGCCTCGTAGTCCAAGAGGCCAACCACAGCCGATATGATGATGGAGGCCAAGATGGCATTGGGGGTGTACTTGAAGAGAGGAGTGATCAAGAACAGAGTCAGCAGCACCACACACGACATCACTATGTTTGACATGGCGGTCTTGCACCCGGCCATGTAGTTCACAGCTGACCGCGAGAACGACCCTGTCGCCACATAGCAAGATGTCATTGATCCAATGATGTTCATCGATCCTAACGCCACCATTTCCTTGTTCCCGTCCAAGTGGTAGTCTTTCATGGCTGCAAATGTCCTCCCGATCGCCACAGCTTCCTGTCTCCATTAACCAAATTCGATTAGCCAGTGGTGGTGAGATTAAGATTTATGTTTGCTTACGGTTAGTGCGACAAGGCCGGTGATGGCGCCAATGTTGAAGCCTTTGGCAAGGTAGGTTCCGGAGAAGAATATTCTATCGAGGGAAGGAGGGTTGATGCCCTTCTCGATGTGTCGTACGATTTCAACTCCTCTTTCATCCGCGTGAGTGATGAATACGAAGAAGGTGGAGAGGACGACGGAGATCAAAGGAGCTATTGCCGGAACCCAAAAAAGATTCTTCCTCTTCTTCCCCTGACCATACCAACCAACAATTGATCATTAGACTACCACTACAAAATGAAATAGCTAGGAGGAGTACTCCACTTGTTGCTGGTTCTTACAATAAACTTGGCAGTGAGTAGAAAGGCCAAGAATGAAGCTCCTATCACAATAGTCTGCCAGTTCCACTGGAATCAAGCAAACACACATTATATTCATAAGTAATTAGTGTGTGAATCAAAGATATATAGTACTTGCATAATCAATTAAAAACTAGTATAGTGGACTGCATACATAAGTATATGATTACCCCATGACCAGCGTTAGTCCACACGGAACGCATGACAGAAACAATATCGGTATTTTGGGTGAAGCGGGCGGTCTTTATACCGAGAAAACCCTTGAGCTGTTGTAGGCCGATAGTGATGGCAGCTCCCCCCATGAACCCCACTATTGCCGCATGCGACAGAAAATCGATCAAGAATCCCAACCTACATTCTATCGTCGTCATCAAATACTCCTATTTTTCATTATAAAAGGAACCTTGTAGCTAGCTAGTTACCTGAAGAAGCCAAGTAGAAACTGAGTGACACCAGCGAAGAAGGTGGCGGTGAAGGCAAGGCGCTCGTAGTCATCCTTATGCAACCTGGGGTCAATCTCCTCTCGAAGCATACTCCCGACACCACCGCGTAAATCAATGGAGGGACAAAGCTGCTGTCTGCATATATATGTTATCAAAACCAAGCAACAACACTTGCATATTCAGATTGACTTGCTCAATCCATACTGAGGATCAAGACTAGCCAGCTTGGCGTAGCCGATATCCTGAGGGATGCAGAGGCTGGCAATAGTGAGGCCGCCGATGACATCTCCTTTCAACATTCCAAAGCTGTAGCGGCGGCCCCATTCAGCGCCTTGGACGCCGAGCAAGAGCTTCTTGGACTTGCGCTGCTCCTTGAATGGCCGAAAAGGGTCATTCATCGTGGAAGAATGTCTCCTTCAAGGTGTGCCTTATCTCGTCCACCAACCGTTGCTTCGGCGGCCTCCCCACCTTGTGCACGAAACGGGAAGACGCCATTTCTGCGGATTCATCTCCAATGCGACTCATTCTGCACTCACAAATTTCACAAAAAAAGAACAGTATATATATAGAGACATCAGACATAGTATATCGGAGAGGCGGGATTCCGTCCGGATTCAATGAACGTTGATGGAAAATCTGAGTTAGGATAATTAGGAAGGTCGCCTGTTTTCAGGGTAGTAGAGAGTCAAGAAATGGTCAACTAAGTCAATGAAGAAATCACGTCAGCGCGCTGAATGTAGACAGGATATGAAGCGAAAACACACACAAACAAAGTATAGTAGGAGTATATAAAACAGCTTCGCTGCATTTAATGCAATATGAATTTTTTACACTAATTTTTTTTAAATAAAATTTCTATGGTAATAGTAGTATAGTTGAAAATAATGTTTTTGTCTAGTCTACATTAAATGTAGTATCATATTTTATAGTCTTAAAGAATGTTTTATTTTATTTTTATTATTTTTAGTAAGTAAACTTTATATTTCACCTATTTATTCTTGGAGATACATTCTAATACATTTAGTCTCCGATTTTCTTTTGGAAAGTCAACTAATTTTTAAATACACATCAGTCAGTGGGATACTACTTTTTATTGGTGACAGGTGGAATATCTGAAAAGGGTATGGCTTTCTATCTATCCTCTCAATACCCCAAAATTAGCGTACGTAGATGTGTCTCTTTGTTCCATTTTTCTTGATCGGCGTTTTCTATGTTATTGAAATATAAAGTCATTGCAAATGCAATTGTGCTTATTTTTTTGACAAATTAATCTAATGTTGTGCAATGAACCCAAGTAACAATTCGTTAATGGGACAATATCACGGAGCCAACAATATGAAGAAATACAATTATGAAATAAAACAAAGATGTGAAATTAACACACCTCAATGGTGACCCGGTAATGCCCCAAAAATTTGAAATTTTAAATAACGCGAAATTATTAAACCTCGTGAATTATTGAAACTATATTTGTTAGAAATTCAAGGAGATTACATAGTAGTAGTAATATCGTAAATTGAATCATTAAAGTATGCGTTTGATTTTAGTTAAATTATTTAGTAGATAATTAATTAGATATTAAGAAAATAATTAATTTATGCAGATTGGGTTGAAATATTTGTATGTTAGGTTAGTAGAAATGGTACAAAAAGAAAGAATAAAATATAGTACTCTATTATCATCGTTCCTCTTTCTCATTCACACACCATTCTTTTCTAACCATCATTGGAGGAGAATTCTAGAGAGCACATTAACTCTTCATGTTTGTCAAATCGAATTCAGTTGTTTCTTTGTCTCTAACATCTGATAAACTCAAAATTAAGGGTTCAATCGAAGCAATTCTCTCACGTAGGTTAATTTATTTTATTTCGCTTAACGTATTGTTTGGCTAGGGTGGATAGAAATCATAGAATCAAGAGTAGTGATAAATTAATAATAGAAACTTTGAAGGTCGACTAAATTTATTGACCGGAAAGACTGATAATAAAATTTTGGGGAGTTGCTATCCTTGTTAAATTGATTAGTTGAAATTACTTATGCTATTGGGAGTATTTGAATGAGATATGAATTTAGGTCAAACTTTATTAAGAATTTCCCTAACTTTCATTTCTAACAATAATTTAAAACTATTTGGATTAGTTACAAGATTTTATTTAATTTGTGCTAATATCTGAATTTAATAGGGATTGGAAATTGAATTTGTTTGTCTTCCGTACTGCGAAGAAGAAGACTTAATTGGAGAGGGGAACAGTAACGAGCGATGTGAAGATTTACTAATTACGATAATCTAATCCTTTAATAGACTTATAATAATGTGTGAACGGTGTATTTAGTGTGTGAATTTTGTGTGTATGAATTTGTGGGTGTGAATTGTATGTATTGTGGGTGTGAAAATGTGTGTACATTAGGATTATTGTGCATCTTCCACCCTAATTGAGATTTTGTTAATGGTATAATATCACGGAACCAACAATATGAACAAATAGAGAAAAAAAAAATGCTTTTGTTACAAACTCACAATCATCATGAAACACAACAAAGATGTGTACACATACACTCCTCAAAATAACACAAACACACACACCTCAAATGTGATCTCTCAAGGCTGCATTTTGGGAACCAAAGTGGAGATAGCATCCGCCACGCCGAGGAAGATCCTCTCGTCTCCGACTGCCTCAGCAAAGTCGGACGCGTGCAGCTTGTCCAGCACTGCCTGCCCCGGATTTGCTAACACAAGCTGCAACAACCAAATATATATTGCTTAGTTACTAGTAGTAATAATTAAAAATACTACTATATGACTTCACTCACCTCAATATCTCTCTTTTTCAGAGCCTTGTGAAGATCTTCCATGGAATGAATCCCACTTGTGTCTATATCTGTCACAGCTGAAAACAACAACAACAACAACAATCTCTTAACTAAGATACATTAATTTGGAGTGTTATTGTATGATATTTATACGATTCTTACGTGACATATCAATGATCAAATGATGTATCTTCTGCTTTTCTATTTCCTCCTCATCCTCCAGAATCCTCAATATCCTATAAAATAGTAAATCACATCTTCTGTCACCATCTCGACATTTAAATTTATATTCATTTGCCTATCCAAAAAAAGTATACAGAGTACTGCTACAACTGAGCAAGTTACCTTTCCCGAACGTAATTGGAGTTGGAGAAGTAGATGGCGGAGTCGACACGGACAATAACAAGACCAGAAATCTTAGTAGCCTCAGGATACTGCTGGATGTTCCGGTAAACTGAAGTTCTGGGGACTTTCCCAAGAATAGCAATACGCGGCCGAGTGACTTGAAGCAGGATTTTAGCCAAGGAAATGGCGACCGCAATGAGAAGCCCCATCTCAACGCCGATGAAGACCACCCCAAAGAAAGCTCCCATACAGGCAACGAAATCGAACTTGTCGATCTTCCATATGAGGAGCATGGCTTCATAGTCCAAGAGGCCAACGACGGCCGAGATAATGATGGAGGCCAAGATGGCATTGGGGGTGTACTTGAACAGAGGAGTGATCAGGAACAGAGTCAGCAGCACCACCATTGACATCACTATGTTCGACATGGCGGTCTTGCATCCAGCCATGTAGTTCACAGCTGACCGCGAGAACGACCCTGTCGCCACATAGCAAGACGTCATCGATCCAATGATGTTCATCGATCCTAACGCCACCATTTCCTTGTTCCCGTCCAAGTGGTAGTCCTTCATGGCCGCGAATGTCCTCCCGATCGCCACAGCTTCCTGTTTGCATTAATCAAATCCGATTAGCTAGGCATGATAGAAATCCATAGTAGGGTTCAATCCTAAAGCCAATTGGTGATAGGAGAGGCCCACGAGACTTATACAGTTGTTTCAGTTTTCTCTTTACACTGATACGAGATAGTTATAGTATGTTTTTATTTTTAGTTTCAATTGCTTACAAGGTCTAGGTGGTGGTGTGAGATTTATGTTTGCTTACAGTTAGTGCGACAAGTCCTGCGACTGCGCCAATCTTGAATCCTTTCGCAAGGTAGGTTCCGGAGAAGAAGATTCGGTGGAGGGAGCTAGGGTTTATGCCTTTCTCGATGTGTCGTACAATTTCGACTCCATCATCTTCTGCATGAGTGATGAATACGAAGAAGGTGGAGAGGACGACTGAGATCAAGGGAGCTATCGCCGGAACCCAGAAGAGTTTCCTCTTCTTCTTTCCCTGATAAACAAAACAAACAATTCATTATAGCGAGTACGATGATGACAGCAATGACAATGAGACTGAAAGAAGTGGTTGGTTCTTACAATAAACTTGGCAGTGAGTAGAAAGGCCAAGAATGAAACCCCTATCACAATGGTCTGCCAGTTCCACTGGAATCAAACACAAATTACATTCATTAGTAATTAGAACAAGATATAAACATGCATCCACACACAACATATCATGTTTCGTGCTTCCAACTGATATATTTTAAATAGTTCTCAATTGAACCACTCGCTACACACACACATATATATATGATTACCCCATGATTTGCATTAGTCCAGACGGAGCGCATGACAGATACAATGTCGGTTTTCTTGGTGAAGCGGGCGGACTTTATACCGAGCAAACCCTTGAGCTGCTGAAGGCTGATGGTGATGGCCGCGCCCCCCATAAACCCCACAATCGCAGCATGCGATAGAAAGTCGATCAAGAATCCCAGCCTTCATTCAAACAAAATGTATGTTTTAGTCATATTTTTCATTATCTCATCTTTCTTATCAAACGACTCGACTCAGTTACCTGAAGAAACCAAGAACAAACTGAGTAATTCCAGCGAAAAAGGTAGCGGTAAAGGCAAGGCGCTCGTAGTCATCCTTATGCAACTTGGGGTCGATCTCTGCTCGAAGCATACTCCCGAGCAGGAGAGACACCACCGCCACCGGGCCAATCGCTATATCCCTGGAGCTCCCCATCATGGCGTAAATCAACGGCGGAACAAAGCTGCTATCTGCATATCACCCCATCAAACAAAACCAATAAAACACTTGCATATTCACATTCAAAACCAATCAAACACTTACACAGGCCATACTGAGGATCCAAATTAGCCAGCTTGGCGTATCCGATATCCTGAGGGATGCAGAGACTGGCGATGGTGAGGCCGGCGATGATGTCGCCTTTAAGCATGCTGAGCTTGTAGCGGCGGCCCCATTCGAGGATAGGGAAAACGGCCTGGGCCCCGAGCAAGAGCATCTTGGACTTGGGCTGGTCCTTGAACGGGCGGAGAGGGTCGTCGTGGAAGAATGTCTCTTTGAAGGTGTGGCTTATCTCGTCCACCAACCGCTGCTTCGGCGGCTTCCCCACCTTGTGCACGTAATGCTCGTGGCGGCGGGAGGAGGCGGCGCTCGCAATGTCGCCTGCTTCATCTCCGATGCGACTCATCCTTCCTTAACTGAGGAAAATGATACGAGGATACTATGCTTTTTATACTATTCACCAATCGGTTTATAACCTGATTTTTTAATCGGCAATGATTCAAGTTATTCAAGAACTAGATAAGCTGAGGATTTTTTATCAAAATAATTCAGTTGACTTTGGGAGATGACACTGCCTTGCTCATTAACTCTATTTGGTGAATCTTACTCAAAAAATGGCCTCTATTCAACTGAATGAAAAGCGTTAGATAGCTTCACACGCTTTTCCGCGCACAGCTTATCGAACAGGGATTTTGGCTCTTCATGTTCCTCAATAAGTAGAAAGGAATATCTTAATATTCCTCCATATATTTAATATTCATTTACAGAATTAGTCAACTATATTTTATGCATAACATGATAAGATCATAAGAGTAGCTTTAAAAGGAAAAAAATGAACACTAAGGAAAATATCTACTCGAATTCTGAGATATTTGATTTTGAACGTACACAAAAACAAAACATACTTTTAAATCACCGCATGTATAATAAATTAAGAGGAAAAAAGAAGCTAAAATTCTATTGTTAGTTTATTTCTAAAAAAGTTGTGATGTAATCATGTAAGCAAGAGCTGATCATATATAAATGATTGTACTGTTACATTAGAGTTTTTTTTATTATTTTGGTAAAGGAATTAAAAGACTTTTTGAACAACAAATAAATTTGGTTGCACCAGCCGGGAAGAGTTTTTAGTTTCATAATATTAGCTTATGTATTACTCCGTAGTAATAATTAAGAAAATTATATACCTCATTTTGTAGTACTCCTTGTTCAGTCCAAATAGTTATATTCAACTCGAAAATGGAGATTAACCACAAGAAAATAACTATAAACTCATGGAATTATTGAACTCTAATGGATAAATTATAAACTAAATTACATCACAAATTGAAAAATAAAACAATAATTGTGGAGTCGTCGATATTACGTTACAGCACACTGGTCAACAAACTAATTTCATCAATATATCAATTTTTTTTAAAAACTAATTTCATTTTATCATTTTAGAATGTCCACATAAAAACCTCATATTTGACGTGGTACATTTATTATCCTTCTTTCTTACATTTTCTACTCTCTCTCTCTCTCCCTCGATACTGATCATTCAATTTTTTCCGGCACTAAAAATATCTAATCGATGATTACAGGAGTATTTTTTTATGGAAGCATGTAGGAAAAATTCAAACATAAATCTGACCTTAAATTTAGAGTTGATGTGACTTAAGGCAGCAGTTGGCAAATTGCATTGCAACACATCCTCATCACGTCTTCAAGAAACTAAAACAAGTTGAAAAATTATAAGTACAGATAATACACACACACACTTGTATATTGAATAACCGACCAAAGCAAAGAGAGAGAGAGAGGGAGAAAACCTGAGAGGAGAGGCGGAATTCCGTCCAGATTCAATGAACAAGAAAGCGTTGAAAACAATCACAGATTTAATAATATGTAAATAATTATTTAATCTGGAAATTGAGTTATGAACACAGTTGTAGAGTGTGGAGAAGGTCAACTTGATGGTGGAGATGAAGCAAATTGATTGATCAAGATAACCAAACACGTCAGTTTTCGACTGTATGTTCTCACTTCTGAGAGAGAAAAGGGGAGATGAGTTATGGAGAGAGAGAAGAAGAAGAAGGGTATATATATAAGAGCTTCATTTTCTTCGCTGCATTTAATGCTATATCTAATTTTTTTTAAATTTTATTTTCTCTAGTATTGTTGAAAATAATGTTTTTGGAGTCATATTTTTGTCTTTGGCGAATTTTGCCGCATCCCTTTTAAAATTTTGTTACTAAGAATAATTATTCTAGTACAATAGAAGACAAAACGCTACAGGTGATTAGGGTTCAAATCACATCATTATTATCCACATATTAATCAACAGAATGAAGATTAATCACAATAGGAATAGTACTAATAAATAGAGTAATAGGAATAGTACTAATAACTAGAGGATGTATCATCTATCAAATGAAGCACCTGTTTATGGTTTAATGAGAAATGACATGAGTATTAAATGTCGCAATAAATTTAGTACTCCACTTACCTATTTTGAAGTGCCACAATACAGAAATGCTTATTAAGACACTTAAGAATGTAACAATAGATGTACCTATTGTGACATTTTTAAATGGACATGATAAGATTATCTTTTTTTTGGGTACCTCTAGGGTTGTACTTGTAATGGACTCGTCTATCGAATTTTATGTCGGCGCTACTCTGAATACTGGCTAGTCAAGTTACAATTTTATCGGATTAAAATTTTTAACACTTAGTCTTAAAGTTTCTGGTTTTGGACTAGCCCAATGAATCAATATGAGCTAAAAACTATTGATTGAAATTATCTTATATACTTTTCAATTTTATAGATTCAAATTTCATAATAAATACATATAAACACATCTACATCGTGATTAAATTTGCTTCATATATGTATAGCAAAAAATAAAAAATGAAAAATAAAAAATGAAAAATGAAAAGGAATATGAAAAAAACATCATACTCGCACAATAAGAAAATACTCCCTCCGTCCTACAAAGATTGTCCCATTTTTCTATTTTCGTCCGTCCCACAAAGTTTGTCTCATTTCACTTTTTACCATTTTTAGTAGATGACCTTATTCTCCACTAACTCATTCCTACTCACACTTTATTATAAAACTAATATATAAAAATAGGATCCACGCTCTACTAACTTTTTCAACTTACTTTTAATTACATTTCTTAAAGTCCGTGCCGGGTCAAAGTGGGACTATCTTTGTGGGACGGAGAGAGTAAGAAAATGTAAAACAAGTAACAACATCTCATTTTTGCAGCCCAACGGGCCACCCTGTTGGACTGACTCGCTTAACCCGCCAATCTAGGAATCATTCAATCATAGTTCCATGTTAATCGGGTTAGCCAATCGGATTCAGATTGTGCTAACATTCTTATAAGTAGCCACATGTATACGGGTAGTAATAAAATGCATACTTATTATTGTACAAACTCAAAACTCCTCAACACAGCTTCAACACAATTTCAATATAATATCAACACAGTGTCAAATTTCAAAATTTTAATGTCAACACAATACAACACAACATTAATCATTGACTATCGTTGAAATTCTGTTGACATTTTCCTATTGATGCTTTTTTGTGATCTGTTGATATTTTTCAATGATCCAGATTATAGTTTTGAGTTTATACAATATTTAGAGTTTTCATTTGATCACGTTCCTTTATCTTCTCCTCATTATAATAATTAAACATCTATTTTATGTTTTCCTTTCATAATGGCCTATATAAAAACTGTATTGAAAAAATATCTTGATTAAATAGGATCCCGTTAAGTTATAGCCACGTTGCTTACTATGTGTGTCCAAAAATTTTGGGCCACTATATGTCTATATATAGGTGGGATGAAAAATTTATGTGGACTCAATTGGTTTTACTAGTTTTCATGATTAGTAGTAGTGATATTTATCTCTTGTTCAATTGTTTTTATTTTAAAATTTTGACCCGTGTTAGTAATATATTTTGGCCATATTCATAATGCTTACATGATTATCCATTTCACCACTTGTTAGTACTACACTTAATTGGAATTATAATTGAAAAAATCTTAGTTCATCAATATATAAGAATCTGATACGATATGTACCTAGTTTAGTAACAGAGTGAAAACACTTCCAAAAATCGGCATCAGAATCATACAATCAAATTGTTAATGCTTGAAATTTCCGAATAATCCAAGCTATCATGCAGCTGTATTGGACCAGAACTACATAAAAAGCACTTTTGAAATTTCAACTTGAATAGATTTGACTTGTTTGCCCAAATTATTAACCAAGTCTTTTTTATTCTTCCAAAACCTACCCCAGAAATAAGTCACACTATACCCTACTTAATTTCCTTTTATTTTCAATGTTGAAAATTCTTTTTTTTTTTTGTGATTCCATTGGGTCCAGATAGATGTATACATATGTGATGTGATGTTCACACAACTTTATTTATCAACGACTTAATAAATGTGGTCAACTTTTCAATAAATCATGACAATTTATGAAATACACACAAAATAAAATACATAAGCTAGTATTATAGTGTAGTTGACAAAAGTAAAAAGTGCTCGCCCTTGAAAGGGAAAAGTTCCAACCTTTCCAACTTTTTGAAAATTTAAGCATCAAGCCTGTTTAAGCCCATAACCGTATTTGTTGAAAAATTGTGTGTGATTAGAATATATAGATTGGACTATAAATTTATGATAAAATGTATTTCACATCAAGTTGACAAAATTAAAGTGAATGGGTTGGGCAGGAAAAAAAAGCTGAAATCCAAAAGAAAATAAGTTTCAGCACGTGAACTCAAGAGTAGTCAACATGATAGCTACAAGAATTGTTTTATTCGCAATTATTCTAGATGATTATATTATCTATGGGGAGAGAATATATAACTATATTAGTTCGTAAATGGGATGAGATCCCTTACGATGGAAGAAAAACACAGCAAATGGTGTTGTGGTTGAGACGCATCTGCAATTTTCTTTTTCTTTTTCTTTGTTTAATAAGTTTTTAGTTATTAGTATAATATTTTTTATATATAAAAATTCAAAATACTTTAAATTTAGTTTGATTTATAAAGTAAAAGGCTTACCAATTTTAATTATCACATCATATTATATATTTTATGTTTTTGTTTAATATTTTTATTTTTTACATAAATATAATATCTTATGTGATAAAATTTTAAATAAAAATATAAAATGTGTATAAAATAAAAAATAAACATATTATACAAGAATACGTCAGATAATAAAACATGTTAAACTATGCTAATAGAAAGAGATTTAAAAATTAGGATTGATTAAAGGTTTGAAAATTAAAGAAGGTTAAAAAAGAGAACGAAAATGTTGAAAAGGAAAATGGAGATAAAAAACAAACATGCGTTTAATGCCAAGACTTCTGCGTTTTAACTTTTAAGGACGGGATTGGTGTGATGTGTTAAATAGAACAACAGAGGATCCAAGTCCTTCGTAAATACATTAATATCAATTTGGGTAAAAAACATATTTATTCGTAATTCATTATCAGTTCACTAATCCATAAATATCAGTAATTTATTCAATATTAGTTCCTGACTAAATATCATAAACTAATCGTACTCCATAATTTATGATGTCTATTGATATTAATATTAGAGATTGTATGATTTTCCGTTTTCAAAATTATCACTTGAACGATTCCATGTTATCTAGTAGATGAATGTCTAAATTCATGTATTTAGATATTAATATTAGAGATTCTATGATTTTCCGTTTTCAAAATTATCACTTGAACGATTCCATGTTATCTAGTAGATGAATGTCTAAATTCATGTATTTAGATATTAATATTAGAGATTGTATGATTTTCCGTTTTCAAAATTATCACTTGAACGATTCCATGTTATCTAGTAGATAAATGTCTAAATTCATGTATTTAGAATCAAAGTGGCTTTGAGTGAATCTTGACTAACATTGGTGTGATAAAGGAAAGTTGAAACGATGCAAATTGGGAAGCTATATTTGATTTCAAATTTATATTTGTAAATTGATAATTATATTTCAACAAAATAATAGTCCAAAATCTAAAATGTTAATGGGCTTCATCATTTGTATGAACGGTTTAAAGAGTTTCATTTGTGGCTTGGTATGTTTTAATTGTTACAACGAATTTGGGGCCCAAAGGTGTTGAAAAGCCACTGCTTTACATGAAGTAGTAGTACTATGCATAGCTCTATTTCGACCCAATATTTTAACTGAATAAATTAATTATTTTCTTAATATCTAATTATATTATCTAATAAAATAATTTAACTAAATCAAACACATACTTTAATAATTCAAATACATAGTACGTAATCACCTTGAACAGGATCTTTACCCCAAAACATGAGATCCGTCACCTCAAACCTAATATCTAGAGTAGAATTTTTGTCAAAAAAAGGAAAAATTGGATATTAGGGTCGAGGAGTCTTGGTGTTGGTGTTGGTGTTGGTGTTACCTCCTTATTCTTTCTAGAGAATGACATCTTGTGCTAGTGTTAGTGTTAGTGTTAGTGTTACCTCGTTATCCTTTCTAGAGGATGACATCTTGTGCTGTGCTATTCTCAATGAAAACGAAAGAGTGCTATATAGAAAGAAAGAAAGGTGTAATGGACTAGTGAATAGGTTTATCCGATGTGTAATAGTAGTGGTCAACTCATGTGATCTTACCCAATTTTCTAACCAATATAGATACTAGGACTGCTAAATATATCGAAATACCGCACTTATCGTACCGAAAAAATATTGGAAATACCGAATTTACGGTATACCGCATGTTGCGGTATGGTATGATACCTTACCGATAGATTTCGGTACGGTAAAGGTATAGATTTTCCTATACCGCATTTACGATATTTGCCAAAAATTTAATATATATGTTGTATTTAAAGTTTATATAAAAAATAGTTAATATGTTAAAATCCCTAACCCTACTTCCATATTTTAGTTCAGCCGCCCCCAACCCCAAACACAGTCACGCAGAGATGCAAATCAAGTCCACTGTATAGATTTAATTGTGGTGTAGTTTTAATCTTTTGGACACTATCTAAATAGTTGAAATTTTATTTTAAATATTTGGCTATAATAGAATTTTTTTTTGGTATGAAACACAGGTATAACGGTATGTCATACCTTATTTTGGTATACCGAAGTCTGTATGTCATACCTTATTTCAGTATAACATAAAAGTACGGCATAGACGGTATGGTAACAGTATCAGAAATAATCATACCGAATTTTCGGTATACCGAAAAGTTCGGTAAGGTATAGGTATGATATTTTCTCATACCGCAATTTGCGGTACGGTATGCGGTATGACAATTTCAGTGCGGTATACCGTACCGTGCCCCCCGTAATCGATACATCTTTTCCAATCCAATGGGAAATCTCAATAATTCTTGAATTTGTATAATTTCTCGTTATTTTAAATATTCAATTTTCACCATTGAGGCGTGCTAGTTTGACGAACCTATATTGGATTACTATCTTTGTTGTATTTTATTGTATCATTAACGAAAGGTTACTATAGGGTTCGTTGCATAACTTCAGGCTTATTTGTCATAAAAATAAACACAACTGCAATTACTGTAGATTTCAATAATAAGTGTTCATGTATACTATTATCATTCTTTATTTGTATATTAATTGTACATTAAAAACACTGACCAAGATAAAAGAGACACATCTACACTGATATTGGGGTATTCTCAAACGGTGAAATTCCCATTAATTATTGTTAAACAAAATACTCTGTATCTAATTTTGCCATCAATGTGCATTTCTTAATCAGTTAGTATTAATCTTTTACCTAATTGGGTAAAACACGCAAATGTAACCGTCTTTTCCATTTATTAAAATTTTCCCTTAAATGGACAAAAGTATGACTTTAAAGTTTAACCATTAGTCCATTACTACTATTCTCAAATAAAATTGAGAAAATTAAAATAAGTTTTAAAAACTCATATTGCATTAATGCAGCTATATATTCTGTGTGTCTTCCCTTAAAATTGAGAAAAAGCAAAGTTACTTGTATATGAAATAATTGTATTTCTTCATATTGTTGGCTCCGTGATATTGTCCCATTAACGAATTGTTACTTGGGTTCATTGCACAACATTAGATTAATTTGTCAAAAAAATAAGCACAATTGCATTTGCAATGACTTTATATTTCAATAACATAGAAAACGCCGATCAAGAAAAATGGAACAAAGAGACACATCTACGTACGCTAATTTTGGGGTATTGAGAGGATAGATAGAAAGCCATACCCTTTTCAGATATTCCACCTGTCACCAATAAAAAGTAGTATCCCACTGACTGATGTGTATTTAAAAATTAGTTGACTTTCCAAAAGAAAATCGGAGACTAAATGTATTAGAATGTATCTCCAAGAATAAATAGGTGAAATATAAAGTTTACTTACTAAAAATAATAAAAATAAAATAAAACATTCTTTAAGACTATAAAATATGATACTACATTTAATGTAGACTAGACAAAAACATTATTTTCAACTATACTACTATTACCATAGAAATTTTATTTAAAAAAAATTAGTGTAAAAAATTCATATTGCATTAAATGCAGCGAAGCTGTTTTATATACTCCTACTATACTTTGTTTGTGTGTGTTTTCGCTTCATATCCTGTCTACATTCAGCGCGCTGACGTGATTTCTTCATTGACTTAGTTGACCATTTCTTGACTCTCTACTACCCTGAAAACAGGCGACCTTCCTAATTATCCTAACTCAGATTTTCCATCAACGTTCATTGAATCCGGACGGAATCCCGCCTCTCCGATATACTATGTCTGATGTCTCTATATATATACTGTTCTTTTTTTGTGAAATTTGTGAGTGCAGAATGAGTCGCATTGGAGATGAATCCGCAGAAATGGCGTCTTCCCGTTTCGTGCACAAGGTGGGGAGGCCGCCGAAGCAACGGTTGGTGGACGAGATAAGGCACACCTTGAAGGAGACATTCTTCCACGATGAATGACCCTTTTCGGCCATTCAAGGAGCAGCGCAAGTCCAAGAAGCTCTTGCTCGGCGTCCAAGGCGCTGAATGGGGCCGCCGCTACAGCTTTGGAATGTTGAAAGGAGATGTCATCGGCGGCCTCACTATTGCCAGCCTCTGCATCCCTCAGGATATCGGCTACGCCAAGCTGGCTAGTCTTGATCCTCAGTATGGATTGAGCAAGTCAATCTGAATATGCAAGTGTTGTTGCTTGGTTTTGATAACATATATATGCAGACAGCAGCTTTGTCCCTCCATTGATTTACGCGGTGGTGTCGGGAGTATGCTTCGAGAGGAGATTGACCCCAGGTTGCATAAGGATGACTACGAGCGCCTTGCCTTCACCGCCACCTTCTTCGCTGGTGTCACTCAGTTTCTACTTGGCTTCTTCAGGTAACTAGCTAGCTACAAGGTTCCTTTTATAATGAAAAATAGGAGTATTTGATGACGACGATAGAATGTAGGTTGGGATTCTTGATCGATTTTCTGTCGCATGCGGCAATAGTGGGGTTCATGGGGGGAGCTGCCATCACTATCGGCCTACAACAGCTCAAGGGTTTTCTCGGTATAAAGACCGCCCGCTTCACCCAAAATACCGATATTGTTTCTGTCATGCGTTCCGTGTGGACTAACGCTGGTCATGGGGTAATCATATACTTATGTATGCAGTCCACTATACTAGTTTTTAATTGATTATGCAAGTACTATATATCTTTGATTCACACACTAATTACTTATGAATATAATGTGTGTTTGCTTGATTCCAGTGGAACTGGCAGACTATTGTGATAGGAGCTTCATTCTTGGCCTTTCTACTCACTGCCAAGTTTATTGTAAGAACCAGCAACAAGTGGAGTACTCCTCCTAGCTATTTCATTTTGTAGTGGTAGTCTAATGATCAATTGTTGGTTGGTATGGTCAGGGGAAGAAGAGGAAGAATCTTTTTTGGGTTCCGGCAATAGCTCCTTTGATCTCCGTCGTCCTCTCCACCTTCTTCGTATTCATCACTCACGCGGATGAAAGAGGAGTTGAAATCGTACGACACATCGAGAAGGGCATCAACCCTCCTTCCCTCGATAGAATATTCTTCTCCGGAACCTACCTTGCCAAAGGCTTCAACATTGGCGCCATCACCGGCCTTGTCGCACTAACCGTAAGCAAACATAAATCTTAATCTCACCACCACTGGCTAATCGAATTTGGTTAATGGAGACAGGAAGCTGTGGCGATCGGGAGGACATTTGCAGCCATGAAAGACTACCACTTGGACGGGAACAAGGAAATGGTGGCGTTAGGATCGATGAACATCATTGGATCAATGACATCTTGCTATGTGGCGACAGGGTCGTTCTCGCGGTCAGCTGTGAACTACATGGCCGGGTGCAAGACCGCCATGTCAAACATAGTGATGTCGTGTGTGGTGCTGCTGACTCTGTTCTTGATCACTCCTCTCTTCAAGTACACCCCCAATGCCATCTTGGCCTCCATCATCATATCGGCTGTGGTTGGCCTCTTGGACTACGAGGCCATGATACTCATATGGAAGATCGACAAGTTCGACTTTGTTGCCTGTATGGGAGCTTTCTTTGGGGTTGTCTTCATTGGCGTCGAGATGGGCCTTCTCATCGCGGTCGCCATTTCCTTGGCTAAAATCCTTCTCCAAGTCACCCGCCCGAGGATTGCTCTTCCATGGAGAGTGCCAAGAACCTCTGTTTACCGCAACATCCAGCAGTATCCGGAGGCTACTAAGGTGTCCGGTCTTGTTATTGTCCGTGTCGACTCTGCCATCTACTTCTCCAACTCCAATTACGTTCGGGAAAGGTAACTAGCTCAGAAATTACTAATCTATCGCTAGGCCAACTCACACAGACAATTCGCTTTATACTTTATTAGTAGGGATGGTGACAGAAGATGTGATTATTTTATAGGATATTGAGGATTCTGGAGGATGAGGAGGAAATAGAAAAGCAAAAGATCCATCACTTGATCATAGATATGTCACGTAAGAATCGTATTAATATCATACAATAACACTCCAAATTAATGTATCTTGGTTGAGAGATTCTTGTTGTTGTTGTTTTCAGCTGTGACAGATATAGACACGAGTGGGATTCATTCCATGGAAGATCTTCACAAGGCTCTGAAAAAGAGAGATATTGAGGTAAGGGAGTCATATTTTTGTGACATGCCACAGCCTAGTAAAGATGAGTAACTAATTAACAGTATACATTTGGTTGTATTGTATTAGCTTGTGTTGGCGAACCCGGGACAGGCGGTGCTGGATAAGCTGCACGCCTCCGACTTTGCTGAGGTGGTCGGAGACAAGAGGATCTTCCTCACAGTGGCGGATGCTATTTCTATTTTGGTTCCCAAAATGCAGCCTTGAGAGAGACAGAGAGAGAGATCATATCGCAATGTAAAAGAGACGGTGCAATTTGTTGAAGATTTTTATTATTGTTTCATTTTTTTATTGTAGTTGAAGTCGCGAAGAGGATCACCTAATCCTACTCCACCCTACCACATACATAGGTGATCCTGCGTCGTTTGTTTAGGCGCGAAAGTTTTAGTAATGCATCGATTGTTAGTCATATGAGTCGGTCCTAGTCAACTATTGTGAATTTGTTCGCCAAAATTGAGATGAAAAATTTGGGACTCACTTGTAGTATAATTGACATTAACAGTCCTCACAAGTCAAATCATCTTGCTTTTCAATTACCAATATTCAAGCTCCCATAGTGATTACATCATCATTATCAAAGTCACAGACACACAGATCCCAAGTTAACTAGAATAGCAAACTTAAAACTTCAATGAATTTTACGCCGAAATGTGTTGAAACTGGCAGTTCAATTGCATCTCATAGCATTCCCGTTTTCCTAAAACCTCTCTTATTTATCCCTAACTCCTGCCACATTAGCGCCACATCAGCACCATAATTTATCCACAGTTTTTAGCCAACTTTTAGCCAACTGCTCCAATGGTTTCTCCCTTATTTCTCCCTAACTCAACATTTCATTTTTACATCATCACTAATTTAATTGTTTTATTTTTGTATATCTCCTCGTCGGACCGAGAATGAGAAGACGATTCAGAATTCATTAAATATAGATGGAGAGAGAAAAAATAAATGAAGAGAGAAAAGGGATGAGGATGAGGAGAGAATGAAGAGAGAAAATGGATGAGGATGAGGAGAGAATGAAGAGAAGGTGTGTATTTATAGGGGGAAAATTAAAAATATATATATATATATATATATATATATATATATATTTATCGCCGAATTATCGCCCACAGTGGTCCGCGATAATTCGGCGATAATCCGGCGATTTTTCGCCGGTTGGCGATAAAACGGGAGGAAAAATCGCCGAATTATCGCCGACCTCTCCCATTGGTCGGCGATAACTCGGCGATAGACGGCGAAAAAACGCCGACTTTTAGCCGGCACCATTGGGAGTGCTCTTAGGATTACTTAAATTACGATACTTTTGTTATGCTTAGCTTCTTTTTTTTATAAATAAGCATAAACTTTAAAGATCACGTAACGATAGAATTAAATAAAGTATAAAAAATTTCACTTTGAGCATTAACAACTCTACCACTAGGCAAAACATACAAAAATAGCTCATCTTATTTTAAAATTAATTAGAATTATTAACTTGTTACTCTCTTCGTTCCATAAAAAATATCTCATTTTTAATTTTAGTTTGTCATCTTTCTATATCTGAAAAAAGTTTTCAATCACGTTAATATAATATTATATTTTCTCTCTATTCAACACACAAAACAAAATCTACTAAAATTTTGTGCCGTCTCAATCACATTAATATAATATTATATATTATAACATGCAGTACATTGTGTTTTTTGAATCGCTTTCTTCCTTTTTTATATTTTTTAATATTGATACTTTGTATCTTTATTTTTTTTGTTATTCTTATATTGGAATATGATACATAATAGTAGTCTTAAAAAGTTTATGTATATTTTAATTGATCTCAAACATAATTATTGTAAAATGGATTATATTGTATAATTACACATACCTTCACATAAATCCGTTGTCGTCCAGCGGTTAGGATATCTGGCTTTCACCCAGGAGACCCGGGTTCGATTCCCGGCAACGGAAACTTTTTTTTATTGGTAGAGTTTTCAACCCTCGACACTATTATTTTATCTTTACAAAAATTCTATTTCATCACGAATTATTATCAAATAATAAAATACTTAACAATGAAGGGCCTAGCCGTCTAGCCAAATCTAAATGCTCTAAACATGTGCAAATTTCTTACTAGTATGTAATTTTGTTCCCATGTAATTACATACTCAATCACCCCTTAAATTTTGTCGCATTTTTTCATTTTCGTCCGTTCCACAAAATTTATCACATTTCACTTCTTATCATTTTTTTTATAGTAGACCTTATATTCCACTAACTCATTACAAATCACATTTTATTATAAAATTAATATATAAAAGTAGGACTCACTCTTCACTAACTCTTTCAACTCACTTTCCATTAGATTTCTTAAAATCCCCGTCCGGTCAGAGTGTGACAAAATGTAAGGGACGAAGGGAGTATTGTTTCCTCCATTCTAACTAGTTACAACATTTCTTTTGTACACGAAGATTAAAAAATTGTGTTATATGAGTTAAATAAAAATAAAATAAAATAGAAGAAATAAGAGAGAGTAAAGTAGGGAAGATACAAAAAAGTAAAGTAAGACTAATTAGATATTTTGTTTTTATGCCAAAAAAGAAAACGATTCAACCAAAAAAATACGACTCAACTTAGTTAAAACGGAAGTAGTGAGAACTATATAAATATGCATGTGCTTCTAGTTATGGTCTTTTGCCTACCTAAGCCTGTATAGAGAAAGCTTGTCTTACAAGAGCTCACTAAACCACAAACAACCACCTTGCTCTTCATGATTCAAAGCTTGTTTGTTATTTTGCATCTATGTCCTGTAATTCTTTTGTATCTATATCATGCCATGCAAATTTTACAGCTTCAATCTTGATGGAAACAAGCATGACCATGCATCAATCCTCCTAATCTTCCTCCCTATTGAAACTTTACATCCGGTCAATTGAAACTTTAGTTTCTCTAAGTTAGTGTTTCTATTTTGTTCTTCTTAAAAAAATTCATATGGGACGATAAGAGTTACTCCCTCCGTCCCAGATAATTCGACTCAGTATTCCATTTTGGACCGTCCCATATAATTTGTCCCACTTCACTTTTACCATTTTTGGTAGTGGACCTCATATTCCACTAACTCATTCATACTCACATTTTATTATAAAACTAATACTTTAAAAGTAGGACCCACATCTCACCAACTTTTTCAACTCACTTTCCATTGGATTTCTTAAAACCCGTGCCGGATCAAAGTGTCCCAAATTATCTGGAACGGAGAGAGTATTATTGAGCTTAAGTCAAGAGATCAAATAACAATGAAAAACTATCATGAACATTTTTTTAAAACTATGATCAATATTATCTCAAGGCAATTTAGGTATGAGACAACACTTTGAAAATTATAAAACTTGTGTGTTATTATGATTATAACTCTATGGTGTCTAAATAGTAATTTCCTTTCAATCGTCAACGCTTCGACTTTAAGGTGAAAGATTATTGTGTTTTTTTAACAAATGATTATCTCAAGAGTTAGTTATATCGATTTAGAAAGTCTTTACTATATAAATAAATTATTTAAACACTCTAGAAGGCTAACATATTTGTAACTACCCAAAAATTGTCCAAGGCCAATGCCCAAAATCAGAATGAGTGGACGGCTTATCACATTTGTTTCATTTGTTTATTTTATTTTCCTTGATTTAGTCACGTAGGCCATATTTACTCGAGTGACACATGAAAATAAATATACATGACCTAGTATATGATAATAATATGTTAATAAATACTCTCATCGAAGATGATATTAATTGCCACTGGCTAACAAACTATTCAGCCGTCTTGATGACTTTTACATGTATATCAATCTTTCTTTTAAGTAAGTATTTTATTTAAGACTAATCAATGAATTTCATGCAAGGCAAACAAGTATGAGCTGGTCCAAGTCACGATTAATTTATTGTTTTATTATTTGATTAGAAATTAATTAATTTCAAATAAAGTTGATAAATTCTAATTACTTACCTAACACATGTTTTTGTCAACAATATACACTAATTTTACATTTGCAACAGGAACTAACTAGTAGCATTTCAACAGTTTGTATTCATACATTACATTTCATTTCAGTTTGTAATCTAATTAAGATGAGTTTATCTGATAGATATTTTACACCTAAACTTGATTAAACACCACAATTCAAAATAAAGGAGAGAGAAAAAGTAGAAAGTTTACTTTAGTTTCAATTGTTCATTTTTTACAACATTATTTTCATCCAATTTAAGATTCACTTCCCAGAACTTATATGAATATAAGTTTTATATTTTTCTCATGTTAGTATATATTTAGAAATTGGACACGTTACGAATAACAAAAGATTCTTCCTTTCTGATTGGGGCATAATGTATAGATTTTTCTCTATTAAAAAGAAGAACAACAATTTCTCATTTATAATATTAAAAGGGCAATAAATAAGATAATCATTTATATATATTTTTTTAAAAAGTGCAAAAGTCACAAAAAGCAGTGGAAATTGAGGATCCTTCGCTAAAAAACCCAATTCCTCTGATAATCGCACAGCCACGTTTTAATGCGCCCCAGATTCTTCAGTTGCATAATCCTTACACCGGTAATTGTGCTTGTTAGCTAGATCGCTTTTGTTTATTATTTTTTTTATCAAGTTTTCTGCTGTTTGTGGTTGCAAATTGATTCAATTTTTGTTTTCTCGCCTGCGTGATTCCGTTTTCAGTTCGTGAGCAGTCTTAAATCGAAAATTACTGTGTGGATTCTGCTTGATTTCTCAGAATTTAGGGCCAAAAGAATTGTACAATCTACCTGAGAGAGCAAATACTTGATTTTTGGAACAGTGTTACATAAATTGAAGTGATATAATGATATCACTGTTAGTAGGGTTGTGATTTATCTCTTTCCTGAAGAGGAACAATTCAGGTGCAATCTGAATGTTTATATCTTTGGCAATTTAAAATAGTTTGACTGCTAAGCATGAAATAGTGAGTGTGTTGGTGCGTGTGATGATTTTTTTGGATTTTGATCTTTTGTTGGGTTTACTTAGTGTTTTAGGTTTAGCTTATCTTTTTCATTCAAAGTTGGATTTTGAATTCTATGATATCTGGTTGACTGAATCTATGTTTATCCAGAAATGCTGATTCACATCAGTTACAGTGGGATAAAATTGAAACAAGCAACATGGATTTTTTTTTCATTTATCTTTCTATTGGTTCTAGTATCTCACTGGCATTAGCCAGATTCGTGAATTATGATCATGGTTTATATTGTGAGTGTTCTTTACCTCTTTATATTGAGTATGGTGTAAATGATGGAAATCTTGCCAGAATTTTGAGTCCCACATGATCAAAACACATTTAGGGTTGATCGATGTTACTGTTTTGTTTCTGCTGCTATTCTTCCCGTTTTACTCCATCTATCTTCTAACTATTGTTTTCTGGTGGTTGTGTTGAGTTATCAAGAAAATGGATTATCGGCAGAAAAGATAGCAGTGAGAGTAGATTGAAGCTGAACAACCCTTTGTTTTTAAGCCAGAGGTGAAGGAGTTCTATGGGAGCTAGATTGAGTTCCAATGGTCATAAACTGGCCCACAGCGAGAGTATTGAGGGGTTGCAGAGTGAGGCATGTAAGAGACGAAGGACTTCCTCTTTCTTATGGGACGACAATCCCCGACTAATTCCCAGCCTTCCGGATGAGATATCAATTCAGATTCTTGCTAGACTCCCTAGAATTTCTCATTTCAATGCAAAGCTTGTTTCAAGAAGCTGGAAAGATGCTGTAACAAGTGGGGAAATTTATAAATTGAGAAAAGAACTCGGCACAACAGAGGAGTGGCTCTATGTTTTGACCAAGACTGATGGAAATAAGCTTATCTGGCATGCCCTAGATCCGGTGTCCCAGATATGGCAAAGGTTGCCCCTGATGCCAAACGTCCTTGCTGATGAAGGAATGAGATGGGGTCTTTCTGGCTTCCGGCTGTGGAACATGGTTGGTTCGAGTGTTATTGCAGATTCTATTAGAGGCTTGCTTGGCAGGAAACGCTCATTGGACCAGATTCCGTTTTGTGGATGTGCTATAGGAGCTGTTGATGACTGCCTCTACGTCTTGGGTGGATTCTCCCGAGCTTTGGTCATGAACAACGTCTGGCGTTACAATCCAATTATAAATGCTTGGAGCGAAGTGACTCCCATGTCCATTGGTAGAGCTTACTGCAAGACGGGTGTTTTAAACAACAAGCTTTATGTTGTTGGAGGTGTGACTCGTGGTCGTGTTACATTATCTCCCCTTCAATCTGCTGAGGTATTTGATCCTTGTTCAGGGACATGGTCCGAGATACCTAGCATGCCGTTTTCAAAGGCCCAGGTGCTACCAACAGCCTTCCTCGCTGATCTGCTCAAGCCCATCGCAACTGGAATGACTCCATACCGAGGGAAAATATATGTTCCTCAAAGCTTATACTGCTGGCCGTTCTTTGTTGATGTCGGAGGTGAGGTATACGACCCAGAGACAAATTCATGGACTGAGATGCCCATGGGCATGGGAGAGGGTTGGCCTGCGAGGCAGGCAGGAACCAAATTGAGTGTCATTGTTGACGAGGAATTATACGCGTTGGATCCATCGAGCTCTCGAGATAGCGCTAGAATCAAAGTGTATGATCAACAAGATGATGCCTGGAAAGTAATTGAAGGCGATATACCGATTCACGACCTCACTGATTCCGAATCTCCATATCTGCTTGCTGGTTTTCTGGGAAAGCTGCATGTGATCACCAAAGATAGAAGCAATAACATCTTAGTTATGCAAGCCGATAGGCGAAATATATTTCCTTCTGCACCTCCATTGTCATCAGCTTCTTTAGGTGAGTCCTTACGAGCATTTTCTGAGACCGTGTCGGCCTCATCAGAGAATCTCTGGCGAGTGATCGCCTCGAGGAATGCCGGAACTACAGAGCTGGTTAGCTGCCAGATCCTTGATGTCTAGCTAGCTCTACTAGTGTTTAATGGTGAATCTGTTTTCATAATCTGCTATAAAAAGTTAGTTAAGTTACTATACTATTTTGTACTACTTGAATATTAATCTCCTTAGCATAGTGAAAGCATATATCCTTTTGAGTTGTGTCCAACGTTATTGATATATCTTTTGTATTGATTGATGTTGATAAGTTCAATCTTGAACTTAGATGTAATATTCCAAGAACATCAAGATTCCATTTTTATTGAGATAACTGTAATATACATTACATCCTTATTTCCAGTCCCTTATTCCTATATTGTGTTACATAGTGAATGCAAAAGATAACAAACACAAAAGCAGTGCTTTATTGATGTTCTATTTTGGGTGTGCACACTAGAGAAGAAGGCTCCTCAGCCTGTCTGCAGCTTCGAGAATGTTCTCTCTGTGACCAAAAGCAGTGACCCTGATATACTCCTTCCCTGCTGGGCCAAATCCACTCCCAGGAACTGTTATAATGTGTGTTTTCTCAAGAATTTCATTGAACACATCCCATGAATTTGAGCCAGGGAAGTGCACCCAAAGATACGGCGCATTTACTCCTCCGTACGCCTTGAGTCCGAGCGATTCGAACGTCTCCAGCAGTATCTCTGCATTTGACTTGTAGTAGTCCACCAGCGACATAACAGCCTGAAAGAAGAAGATATGAGTGTTCAAGAAGTTGTTCCGACAAAATGACTCTTGGTGGCCGGAAACTCACCTTGAATCCTTCACTGGATAAGCTAGCTAGGCCACCAGCCTGCGCTATCCTTGAAGCTCCGTTGAAGCATGTGCAGACGATACGATTGAAGTCGTTGATGACAGGGAAACCGTTGGAATATAGCAGCTCCTTAGGCACGACGGTCCAGCCAAGACGAACGCCTGTGAATCCGGCTATCTTGGAGAATGATGAAACTTCTATGGCAACCTAGTCACATAAGCACACGAGTTTTAATCAGACTTGAGTTATGTAGGGAATATGAGTGTTTTGAGCAAAACTGATTTACCTTTTTGGCTCCAGGAATTTCGTAGATTGAACGAGGACTGCCGTCTGTTATATAAACAGCATAAGCTGAATCGTATACAATGATCGATCCATTCTCTTGAGCTAATTTCACGAGCTGTTCTAGCTGCTCCCACGATGCTGCATGGCCTGTGGGGTTGTTCGGGGAGCAGAAGAAGATGATGTCCGTTCGCGCAGTTTTAGAGAGGTCGGGGAAGAAATTGTTGTGGGGATCACATCTCATGTACTCAATATTCTGATACCTCCCTGATCCTTGCTCAACATCGCCCGTCTGCCCAATTATGACGCTTGAATCTATATATGCCTGCATCCACTCATGTTATAAGAAAACACATTTGTTGCAAAATAAGGTTGGTTTCAAATCATAAATTCATCCGTGTTGACTTAATGATACAGAATTTGGAAAAACAAACTCAACCAAGAATCAACAAATGATGAATCAGGGTATAACCGGAAAAATTGGATCTTGAACGGCAATGGACATGTTTGATCCAAAGAGCATCTGTGAGCAAACACAAGAAATGGGGGTGACATTTTAGCCAAGACTTGAGACCAATAAGGTTGATTTCACAAGAACAGAATAATATATGCATTCGGCTGGTACCTGCAGGCGAGAAATATCACATTGTGCACCATCGGATACAAATACTTCAGCACCTTGTATACCCATGTCTTTGTAAAATGTCTCTGCTATGGCTTTTCTTAGATCCTGCAATTTACTAGACTTAGAGTTCTCTTGGAGAAAATGAACTTCATATGACTTGTATGAAGATAACAGCTCTTAATAATAAGCAGTTTATAAGCATAAAAAGATGCATAGATCTGGTTGAAGTATCATAAATATTACCAAAGGAAAATCTCATCAGAAGATGCAAGTACTAATTAGCAAGAGAAAAAAATATCACCTTGCTCCCTTGCTCAGCTCCATATCCTCTGTAACCTGTACGTGTTGAAAGGCTGTATGCATACTAAAAACATAAAAATGTTTAGGAATATATAGACTAACTACATGATATAAATGAAATTTCATTATAATTTGTTGACAAAGGAAAATTTTGGTGTACAGATCCAAAAGTAACTGTTTAGATTGACTAACTTGATTAGTGTTAAGGAGAACAAACATGATGAACATTGAGCATATACAAAATCAGACAACACCCAACTTGAAGAATCATAAACTAAAAGGAATATTGAAGTTCTCAGTTTCAGAATATTTGCATTATTGGAAATGAAATGCAACATAATATCTTAACTCAGCATTTCAAATTAGAATGGTTCATCAGATTCCACGCAGTGCAGCACAAACTTGGCGATCTTTGAGTGTTAAGAATTTATTTAACTTACATTAGCCATGCTCGAAGCCACAACATCTGGTAATGGCTCAGTAGTGTCACCAATCCCAAGGCTGATGATTTTGGCATTAGGATACTTCTTAGCATGTTGAGCTTCCCTCTCAGATATCTGCAATGCAGGGTGGCATTAGTTTTCACAATTTCCAAACAGTTGCTGAAAGATTGAGGTTGATCATGGCAGAAAGTTGATTGTGCAATGCAACATGATCTGCTGGCAAAAATTAAAGAACTATAGGATGACTTTTTACTGTTAATTCTACTGAAATAGTCTGCTTTTGGTCACATCTAAAGATGGTTAAATTAATTATCACCATTAGAAAGACAGAAAGGAGTAAAGCTGGTGTGCACCAAAAGATTAAACTACCAACCTCAGGGAATAGATAGTTATACTGAAGCTTCTCCAATGTTGGATTACGAGAAACTTTTGTACGATAATCTTTAGCTGCATGGATAACATTAAATTCTCAGTAACTAACACTTTTGAATATGTTGTGTTTATCTAACAAAGATGCAATCACATACCATTTTTATTATCTTGTGTTGTGATGCTGCAATAAAAACAGAAGGGACAATTCATTATTATGGAAGCAATCATAAGACTCAATCATTCATGGTAAATAAGCTCAATCAAATACATTACCTAGCTCTAGGAGATAAAATGGTTTTGTAAGGCATGAAACTAAAAGCAAAACTCGTATACATGTTTTAGATTATATCCGCACTCTGGGATGTAATGTCAAAGTAGAGTCAGAAAAGTATAAATAAGCACATTGAGCTAGAGGAGCACGGGATATTTATACTCGTACAAATAACAATAGAGAGCTTGCTTGAGTCACTGTCAACTTGCATCCAGCATGATGTCAAAGCAGGTTTGTCCATAAACAACTCCTGTTATTTATTGCTTCTTTGGTATGTACATGTGTGAAAACCAATGTTGACACCATATGTCAGAATCCACGGTATTTAGATGCACACTTGTGTGAATCCAAGGGCTCACACAACCCTCATAGTCGATGGTCTCTTTTCTTCATAGTAGTTGTTGGATTGTTGCATCCATGTAATTTACAAAAGGTAGACTAAGACAGATGTAACCTTTTTTAAAGCCTCTAGTATTCTTGCCAAAGTTAATTGTTTCGTAGACTAGATATAGACATGGAAAGTGAAGATACACTTAATGTTGCATCGTGCCTTTGATGCTTCAACAATTCTCCATTTTTCCTTATTCTTTGTCTCCACAAGGAAAAACTTCCTGACCAGATACTCAATCGAGAAGGTCTTTTATTATTTTCAAGAACATCTAGATAACTGCAGAGCTCAACTTAACATGGATATGAGAGCGTTTCTTGCCTTTTTAGATAGATATATGAAACAATGAGGGTCCACAATGTTAAGAGAGATATTAAATCAACAATTCTCACCCCAAATAAATCACTGGTTACAAAGTTCAATATATGACAGGTTGATCAATGTAATGAGATAAGCAAGCCCAAGCCCCGACCCATCTCTAGACCTCATATCCTTAATAGAGCCCTTGTCTGAAAGTTTCTCTCCAGAGGGATCCTTTTAGGCAGGAAGGCCAAATATTGCCGCTACTCTAAATCCATTTGCCACAAAAGCAAAGGAAAAAATCGTCTTCATTTAGAAATAGTGAAATACAAAGAAAATTTTCCACTGCCTTTCATTCACACAGCAAGGGAAATAGGGAATACAACCAGACCTACTCTTATTACTCTCCATGCATTGAAGAGAAAAGTAGACAGCAATCTCAATAATTATTCAGATTCCTTTTTGGCGGCTTAGAGTTTCATCACTAGCAGGTTGGGCACAGTTAATGATCGGTCTGAATCAGCATATAGTCGAGAGTGACTTTTTTTCATCCAATTACAGAAATCAACCATACCTAGTTTTTCATTAATAAACTATTATGTGCTACAACTGCACAAACTGTATACTAGCATGTATTACTAAATATTTTTATGCTCAGGAATTTCACATCAAACTTCATTTAAGTTTCATCGTGTTCACCACCAGCTCTACGCTTACTAAGACCGTATGACCAGCAGCTTAGACAAGGTCACAATGCAATACAAAACCTAACATTTTCTACTCTTGACAAGGAGACCTCTTCAAAATTTATAATGTAAGAACTAATACATCTACTTTCTTGAATATTGACTAAGACGGGTAGAATCGAGAATGTCCCATACGAGACGCCCTAAAAAGTGACAACTAATCAAATGTAGATGAATCATTTTGGCAAAAGCCACAAAGAAAAGTAGTAGCAAGGCTGCTAGCAAGACTCATTATACACATCTGCAATCCCATGACATGACAACTACAGCAACTTATGCCTTCTAAGGTGGAATTGACATTTTGGAAAATAGGAAGTTTATTCTTTGTAGACCAAAACGTAGTGGCAGTGTGCAAAGCATAGACTTTTCTTTTTGCAGTTCTATTTATTCAACTAATTCCCCACACGAAATAAACAAAGGCTTAGGCGTTGAAGTTCATGAACAAATGGGTTCACATTGCTACTTAATTACACATGCCCATATAAAATTCTCAGAATTGGACTTTCAGTCTTGACCAAACAATTAAATTCATACAAAAAGACTGAGTTTGCCGTTCAATCTGCGGAAAAAATCATCAAAAAGGGACAAAATGCTTGCATGTACAACGGTTGAAAATGTATTCAAAGGCAATGGTTAGTTATGACGAAGATTTCACCTCTTACCTTTGAAATTGACTGCGGAAGAATGCCCTAATTCAGCTGTGTAAATTCTGGTGAAATGCTTGCGATTAAAAAAATGATGAAATTTTGAAAATTTGGGCAAATCTGCAGATTTTCCCTGAGTTGGAAGTAAACAGAGGCTGATTTAATTTAGCCGAGAGAGTAACAGTGTTGAGTTGATAATTTTATATAGTAAAGTTTTTATACATTTTTAATTTTCATGTGCAAATAGCTATGCTTTGAAATTTTTATGTATGTTAATGAAGTTGGCTGAATGTGCAGAAATTGAAATTATTTAGTACTAGGTTTAGTATCTCCATTATGGATAAATTGAACATGTTGTAAATATTTTCAATTGTGAAAAAAAATACTACCACTACTATCTTTCTACAACATCAACATTTGTTGTTGTGTTGCACATTACATCACCAGTTGTAAAACATGCAACAAAGTGCTTCACCATGAGAGTTAATACTAGTAGTATTTTAGATAGTCATTGATCAATATATCAATAATTTTTGTTGGAAAATGAAATGATGAAATTATTTTTAAATTAATTGATTTTAAGTGGACCATAACTATGTAGTAGCATACATGATATTAGACCATTAATCTGCATGCAAATAATCTTTGGGGAATATTATCCCAAATTTTATTAGGTCTTTTTCCAACTACTATATGTTAGTACTACTACTTCATTGAAAATAAGTTTCAAATGGAATATTCGAGATCACAACCTATTTCCGAGAAATAGGCTTAAAAGTATAAGTGGAGATGGAATTATAAGAATAAATAAATATATCACGCTACTGATTTTTCTCACATAAACATTAACAATATCTCAAACTATTTTTTGAGTTTTGGAAACTCCTTTCTCGAAAAATAAAATGGATCAGTGACCATACAATAAATATAGCAAGAGAATGCTTGCACGTATTAGAAAATAAGATAGAAGTTCTAATAATACACTATTGTCTATTGATATGCTTGGTGATGACTGAGAGATGTCAATAATTATTAATTACGTGATATACTTCCAACTATTTATTTTAGCAGTGTGTCTAATCATTTTCCATTCAAGAATTGTGTCACAACTGATTACGTAAATCATATACGGAGTAGTAATTAAAATGTATATCTATCTCCATTACAAACTAAACCATCAACCCATATTATTATGATTATAATCCTTGACTTTAATTTCATGCATGCATTTATATTTTAATTACAAATAAAACCTTGCTTTTATTGTGACACCGGAAAATTATTTTCAGTCATTCGATTATGAAGACTATGTTGAATTTATCTCTTTGTGTTCGGTTTGCAAGATTGTATCCGGGATTAAATTTATAGTGTGTTTAGTTCATGAGATTCAACCCCACAACTCGGGTCAAAGTATCTCAAATTATCTGGGACAAAGAGAGTATTATTTTATCTTGGAAACCAAACACTACATTATTAGATGAGTGTACCATCAGTATTAGAATCCCATGAAAGACAAATTTGCATTTAAGAGCTTTAATTTTGTGGAGTATAAATTTCCAAACACTACATTATTAGATGAGTGTACCATCAGTATTAGAATCCCATGAAAGACAAATTTGCATTTAAGAGCTTTAATTTTGTGGAGTATAATTTATTTCATCATTTTCATTGTACTAATAGTAGACAAGTGGAGTACTCTTTTATTCGTTTGGGATTATGCCATAATTAGTTCATTCTACACTTGTTTCATTTTTCTTATCTCCATGCAGTAGCAATTTTAAATCTTTTAGAATATTATGTCGAAGAATTATCTTTGCATGCTGTTTCTTGGAAGCACATGGTGTAAACAAGTCAACACTACTAAATTAAAGGAGTACTAAAACAAATAGAGAAATAGGCTGAAGATTCTAAGCAATTCATTTTATTATCAAAACTATCAAATTTTCTGCATTGCCTTTTACACGATTTTAAAAGAACTAAATCGAATATAACATATGCATTGAACTAAAATGAAATTTTGAACGATAAAATTAATTAATGATAAAGACTTTTTTTTTGCATAATTGATGAGGAAAAATCTCAGACAACACATATTTTCCCAAAAAATAATGCGAATCTAACTTCCAAGAAAATGGCATGTGACATGACATCCACGAAATTTCCAAGCACATGTGGTTGAAGAGTTTATTGTAATATACTAGGAAAAAAACATTTTAATTTAAGTTTTTATAATAAATTAAAAAACGAATACAAAGAAACAATATATAAAAAATGAGAAAACATAAATAAAAAAAAAGTGTCTATTAATTGAGGATGGGAAGGGAAATTTTTCAGAGAGTTATTTTGAAAGTTTGGACTTTGGGTGATGGATTGGGAAAATACACACAAGACATTTGGATTTTCTATTTATATTTTTATATCTAAAATTATTTGTCATTTTGCCTATATCCATTCTTGTAATAGAAATAATAATTTGAGTTGGACAGTCACCTGCTTTTAATAGAGAACAATTACTTAAAAATTTATGTTTGAAATTTTGGGTTATGAAATTCAATTGTATGTGTATATGGATTAAAATTTTGATTTGATCATAATTATCTCTTAAATTTATTTATCTTAAATATATTGATTCGTTTGTGTATTTAATGTTCTTCAAAAGCTATTTTAGATAAATATTATGCTACATATGTTATGCAAGCTGTGAATACTGTTTTTCCGTTTAGTCCATGTTGAGTGCTATTTATTTTATTTTATACACATTTTATTTTAAAATCACAGCTTTGAAAGTTATTGTTAACATTATTAATTTTTAATTGTGTAAAAAATGTTTTATTTTGTTATTTTATTCATTTATTTAAAGTTCTAAACTTATAGAGAAAATAACAAATCTAGCTTTTATTTTTATTTTTTTTGAGAAACAAATAGTAACAATTTTAAGATTTTAAAATAAAAATAAGTGTATGAATTAAAATAAATAATATTAAAGTGAACTAAATGAGAATGATATTCATAAATGATGGTCAACGTTTCGCAATTATTTTATTTAACATACTTTATTTATCACCAATGACTTTCTCATTCATTGTTCACAAAAGAAAAATAAAAAAAAGACAAGTAATGTGTGATAGCAAATCACTCGCAATCTATTAAAATGAGATATTTACTTTGAGTAGTAGAATGTAATAATATAAATAATTGAGACTTGAGAGCACTCCATCATTTGCTTCAATCAATTGAATCATCTTATTCTTCAAACTATTAATTCTATATTTTATAATTTTTATGTGAAATCTATATGTTATCACAATAATCACCCACATAATATAGTTCAGCATTCGTACGGAAGTCGGAAAACTCATAATTTGTTACTCCTTATAATATAAATTATAAGTGATTGAGATTCGTTTCATATTAAATAATTAATTACAATTAATTCTTTCATTATCTATATTGACAATTTTGTTTGTTTGTCTGTTTTTCGTCTTCTTCTTTTTGTGTATTTTGGAATGTTGTGAAAAAACTATAGAAACGGAGAAATGCGGCAGTTGGGTTTTAATCATACAATAAATTTTTATATATTTTTTTGTTAGGCCAATGTTGGATAAGAGTTGTTACAATTTACAAAACATAATTAAGTTTCTACTTATTTATACATTTAAAATGGGGATAGCATGTATCTACTCATTTTATAAAAATTAAACGCCCTCACAAAACAAGTACTCCACTGGGCCTTAGTAGTGGTCAAACATCGATACAGCCCATTGGGCCTTAGTCAATAGTAATTTAAGGCCCAATTATTTTTTTTAAGAAAAAAAGCAAAATCCTACTCCACTTACTATAATAATTTTATATTGATTTTTAATACCCTGAATTCAATATATATTTCCTTTGTTAGAATTTCGCGATTTTGGGCATTCCAAGTCACAGCTTTGATTTTAAGCTACCACGTCGCCCAGTCCTAATTAACTAATTAATCCTCAATCTCTACTAAAATCATGATAATTATAAATTCTTAATAAAACGGCTAAATTTTTATAATTAACACTACCAAATTACGTAACCCAGATTCATAAATTGCATAATTCTAACCTACCCAATCAACTAAACAAAATTTCTAAATTAGACAATTTAATTTCCTAAATATACAAAGTAAATTAAAAATCAGGCCAATAGCAAAAAAGATAACATTAAAATTAACGATGAAGTAAATAAAAAAAAGAAAAACGGACAAAATCAATCTTTGGTAACCGCCTCCATCCAAACTGTCACGCAGCAAGGCCCCGACTCAGTCCCCATATGAGCCGGCAAGCCGCACCATCACAGGCGCGGTTGTGAATGCTCTTAATAAATTTTCATTTCAGTGATAATAATTTTAATTATGCAGTAAATAATTTTTTTAAAATTTTAATAAAATCAATATTACTAGTATTAATTAAAACAAATAGTAAAGGCTAAAATAGTGGAAGAGAGAGAGAGAGAAAATGTTGTGCATGGTTTTAAATTTTCTGGTTAGCTTAATGACGACGCCGTTTCCCGCGCTATATATGTCATTGTCGCCTCTCTCATGCATAACCGCCTCTCTCTCTCTCTCTTCCAATTCTATCTCGGCTCAAAACTTGCTTGAGTTTCTTCTTCAATTTCTGCATAATACACTCTCGTTCTTAACGGATCATGTCTGGAAATGGCGCGGCGTCGACCATCGCAAACCCCAACCGTTCCACTCAGGTAGAATTTCTCACGAATTCATGATTTTTGTTTAGGTTTTCAGTTTTTACCTATCGACAATATCCTGCATTGTTTGAATTTGTGTTTAAATTGATTGTTTTTGAGAAGGTGGTTAAACCTCCTAGTGATTCGGTTTCCAGCCTAAGCTTCAGCCCCAAAGCAAACGTTTTCGTGGCTACTTCTTGGGATAATCAGGTGTAATTTTGCTTTTCCACATTAGTAGACAAGGGGGAGTTGGTTTAGTTCATGCTAATTTCGTGTTTCTCCTATGAAAATTCGATTTAGGTTGGATGTTGGGAGGTGCAGAAGTCTGGTAACGAACTCAGCACTGTTCATATGGGATCAATGTCACACGACAAGCCGGTAATTTGTAGTTTTTATGAGCCTATGATGTGATTCCTCTGTTTGCCCCTTTGTTGATTTAAGTTTAATCTTGGTAGGTGTTGTGCTCTGCTTGGAAAGATGATGGGACAACTGTGTTTTCTGGAGGGTGTGACAAGCAAGTTAAGATGTGGCCGTTAGCATCGGGTGGGCAGCCTGTTACAGTGGCCGTGCATGATGCTCCGGTTAAAGAAGTTTCTTGGATCCCGGAGATGAGTCTCTTAGTCACCGGAAGCTGGGACAGGACTCTGAGGTTAATTTAATTCTTTGGTGCCTTTAATAGAGTAACTCATTGTTGAATTATGAAATGTTATTTTAGTAATGGTACTAAGAGGGTGCTAGGTTTGAATTCTTCAATGACAACGATAATGCGTATGATTGAGGAGAGGAATGCTGCTGCCTTACTTTCATTGTTGGCCTTCTTTTTTCAAGAAGTTTCCATGAGAATGAATCTTTCTTGAGCTCTCTGTTAATGTGATCTTGTGTCTCTGCAATTTAATTTAATCTCTGATGTCTTGTCTTACTTTTCTATCACTGTAGCCACTTATAATTTAGTCTCTGTAGGCCTTCTTGTCTTCAGGTATTGGGATCTGAGACAGCAATCTCCAACTTGGGTACAACAACTTCCAGATCGCTGCTATGCACTGGCAGTTCAACATCCTCTTATGGTTGTTGGGACTGCTGACAGAAATATAATCGTCTTTGATTTGCAGAAACCTCAGGTTGTTAGGCATTCTTTGTCCTGCTCTTGGCTTTAATCTTATTTTTTGTTGTTGAGAGCTAATAAAGTGTACCATGGTTTGTAGAAAAAAGTAAACTCCACTTTAGATTTTACTGATATGCATCTCTTTAGGTATCTTCTCCAGGATTCTTGCATCTATTTGACATACATTACATCGAGAGCTATAATCTAATATAACTTGGGATTTAAGATATAGCTAATTGGTTATAGGGCTGCATGCCAAGTCTTGATTTCCATGCTTATTTCAAAAGTAGAAGAACATTCCATTTTTCAGTTTACCAAAATTTGTAGATCACTTCATTGCTGTACTGTGTCTTCACTTATGGCAATCAATCTCATGTTTAGGTCACCATTTCTTATATTCTTTTATTTTCATGTTTGTGGCTATGACAGCCATCTTTATGGTGTCCTGAATGATACCCCCTCGGAGATCCCATCTTTGTTGTGTCCATGAGACACCTTTTTTAAAATGTCCTATTCCTGGCCCCCACCTTTAAAATGTCATCTAAATCATTCTTATAAGATGCTGCCTTGTTATAACAGATCCATCTTCATAGTTATGTCTAGAATGCTTGCTGTGTATTTTTATGTCAGAAGAGAAATATTGTCTTTTTATGCGTATTTTTAGTGTTATCTATTGTCTGTAGTAAATCATACTAACTGCATATGAGAATCATGAGGTGATATACTTTGTTTGAATATGGCAGACTGAGTATAAGAGATTTTTCTCACCTCTCAATCACCAGACTAGGTGTTTGGCTGCTTTTCCTGATAAGCAAGGTTTCTTGGTAAGATTCTCCACTCATGTCTAAACTTTTAAAATCACCAACTGTAATACTGAACGGTCATTATATCTATGCTGAACATGACATTTTGTTATTCTAGGTTGGTTCAATCGGAGGAAGAGTTGGTGTGCATCATTTTGATAAGCCGCAGACAGATAAAACTTTTACTTTCAAGTGTCACAGGCAAGGCAGTGTGGTTTACTCTGTCAACTCGCTAAACTTTCACCCTGTAAGAAAATATATTCAAGCCCTCGTTAAACCGAATACAATTTTATTGCTATCATTCTACATTTCCTTCTTTCTTTTTTCCTTTTCTCATGTCTAAAGGTGTCTTCATTCTGTGCTGAATAATTTACTCTCTTGGCATCTCAGACACATCACACATTTGCTACCACTGGATCTGATGGAAGCTTCAGTTTTTGGGACAAGGATAATAAGACGAGGCTCAAGGTATATAAGCGAACAACTATCTAACAATACAAAGCATTTGATGGGCTTCCCCTTACCCTCCATCTCACTAAACTTGTTTTTCAGGAAATGGCACGATGCAATCAGCCAGTAACTTGCAGCAGTTTTAACCACGATGGTTCTATCTTTGGATATTCGGTATGCTTTATCATTTGGCATTCAGAAAGTTTGTTGTCTCATCAACAACTGATTTCAGTGTGTTGGGTCCCTTTTCTGTTCAAGGTTTGTTATGACTGGAGCAAGGGGGCCGAAAAATATGATCCGGCAACAGCAAAGACCAACATATACCTCCACCAGCCTCTGGTACTTTTCTTGAACCATAGTGAATGTAACGTTGGAGCTAAACTTTCTCATCTCCTCACGTCGTGTATATATGTATCTGCAGGAAGTGGATGTTAAACCCAGACTCCCTTTAGCAAGAGGAAGAAGGTGATGTTTCAGACAAGAAGAATTTCACTTTGTACACAAAACTTTTGTTCTAAAGAGTAGTACTCCATACATAGGCTAGCAGCAGCAGAGTTAGTTCAAGAATGGTTTATCAAAATGTGAATATGGTTAATTACAATGTTTTGGATGTTGTTCGAACCTTCTACTACTATAAATTGAACCAATTCTTTGCCTACCTATGTGTGTGATTTTAGTTCAATGCATGAATTGAGAATTATTTTAATTAACGCATGTGATTCTAAAAAAGTGTAATTTCTCAACTTAATTGATCAGTTAAGTGAATGTGCGAGAACAATTTAAAATTTTATGTTTTAAATTTTGGATTATGAAATTCATTTGTTGTCTATATGACTAATTTTTTTGATTTGCCTCATAAGTCATAATTATCTTCTGCATTTGTTTTCCTTAAATATATTGATTCATCTTATTGATCTAAAATACTACGCTAAGTTATTTTAGAAAAAAAATATTATTTTGGATACATTATGTGAGCACATTCGTGGAGTATCACTAACTTTTCGTTTACTTTTAACGCTATTTGATTTATTTAATATATTTAAGATTCAAACATTTTAAAAGTTATTATTAATTTTATAAATAACATAAATTTTAAAGTCCAATTTTATTATTTTATTTATTTATTTGAAATTATAAAAATTTATATTGATGTTAATAATAATTTTTAGTATAAATTAAAATAAATATATAAATCAAATTAAGTAGAGCTAATATGAATTAAACAAGGATAATAATATTCGTGAATGTTACTTATGGAGTATATTTCTAAGCTATTTTGTTCAAATGCTTTACTATTACTCTCAATTAATAATATACTCCTTATTAAGCAAATCTTAATGTAATTTTCAAAATGTTTATTATATGCTTATATATAATTTTATCAATTAAAACTTTAAATTAAAAAATCTTATTTCAATTATTACGTCAAATAATTAATTAAATTAAATCGATTAAATAAATAAATAAGAGATGAGAAGAGAATGTAATAAATATTGTTGATGATTAGCTTTATGCAGACGCTATGGATATATGTCATGCAAACCCTCGCTCTTCCCTTTCTCAGTTGTTATTCAAATTCATACACTCTCTTTTTCATTTGAAACTTGGAGGTTTTGCTAAATGCCTAAATCCAATCCCAACCGTTCCACTGAGGTACTACATAAATCATAATGCATTGTTATTTTTCATAGTTTGAATTTATGCTTCTCGTTGAATAATTTGTTTTGGAGAAGGTGGTTCAACCTCCTACTGATTCCATCTCTAGCCTCAGCTTCAGTCCCAAAACAAATCTTTTTGTGGCTACTTCATGGGATAATCAGGCACACAACTTTCCTGTTTTTTCATTATTTGGGAGTTGAGTAGTAGTTTAAGAGCTAACTTGGTCAAAAATCGATTCAGGTTCGATGTTGGGAGGTGAAGGTATCCGGGACCAAACTCAGCACTGTGCATAAGGCATTAGTATCACACGACGAGCCGGTAAATTATATGATTCCCAACACTTGGAATTCTCTTTTTTCCATCTTTGTTATCCTATGTTTCATCTAGGGCAGCAGGTATTGTGCTCTGCCTGGAAAGATGACGGGACGGCCTTCTTTTCCGGAGGCTGTGACAACCAAGTTAAGATGTGGGCATTAGCGTCCGAGGGGCGGCCTGTTACAGTGGCCGTGCATGATGCTCCTGTTAAAGAAGTTTCTTGGATCCCAGAGACGAACCTCTTAGTCACCGGAAGCTGGGACAGCACGTTAAGGTCAATTCTTTCTTTAACAGATTAACAAGATGGACTTTCTTATATGCATAACTTGTTCAGTCATGATGTGATTTTGTTTCTAACTAAGGTAAAGTTGATTTTTGTCTTAAGGTATTGGGATCTGAGACAGCAAACTCCAACGTGGGTACAACGACTTCCAGATCTTTGCTATGCACTTGCAGTTCAGCATCCTCTCGTGGTTGTTGGAACAGCTGACAGAAATATAATCGTCTTCAATCTGCAGAGCCCTCAGGTTCTTAATAGGAGTAGTAATTTTTATGTGTAATTTTTCGCGCTATTAGTTTATGTTATGAGGTGATATGCCATGTCTGAATATGGCAGACTGAGTATAGAAGATTTTTGTCACCCCTCAAGCACCAGACAAGGTGTTTGGCTGCTTTTCCTGATAAACAAGGCTTCTTGGTAAGTTACTGTTGAAAACTGATTTTAACATTGAATTTGGTCATTGTATCTTTTCTGAACATGGCATTTTTTTATTCTAGGTTGGTTTGATCGAAGGAAAAGTTAGCGTGCATCATCTTGATGAGTCGCAATCGGATAAAAATGATATATTCAAATGTCACAGGCATGGCAATGAGATTTACTCTGTCAACTCGCTGAAATTTCACCCGGTAAGTCACTCTCATTCTTGTCGTTTCTTCGTTCCATGCTGAATAATGCCACTCTCTTCACATCAGAGACATCACACATTTGCTACTGCTGGATCTGATGGAGTGTTCAACTTTTGGGACAAAGATGCGAAGCAGAAGCGGAAGCTCACGGTATATGCATCAACAACTATCTAAAACGCAAAGCTTTTAATGCACGTCATCTCACTGATCTTCTGTTTTTTCCCTAATTTTTTCAGAATATGTTAAGATGCAATCAACCAATAACTTGCAGCAGTTTTAACCGCGATGGTTCTATATATGCATATGCGGTAAGCTTTATTGCCCGTTTTAGAAAGTTTGTTGTCTCGTCAACAACTGATTCTAGCCAAGAAAGGATATGTTCAGTGTGTTGGATTCTTTTCTCTTCCAGATCTGTTATGATTGGAGCAAGGGGGCACAAAATTATAATCCCGCAACAGCAACGACCAAGATATACCTCCATCAGCCCCGGGTACTTTTCTCGAACCTTAGTGAAGGTTATACTAGTCTCTGTGAACTTACATCGGAGCTAAACTTTTTCATCATCACGTCTATATCTCCCCTTCAATATCTGCAGGAAGGCGATGTCAAACCGCGTGTTTCACCAGATGGTAGAAAGTGATGCTAGTTAGAGAATGGTCTACAAAATGTAAATGTGCTCAACTATAATGTATTGGAAATGGAACTGATTCTTTACCTAAGTGTGTGTGTGCGTGTGTGATTTTAATCCCAGCAACAAACAAACTTGGGCAATTCAGTGTAAATGAGTTCAATGTCTGAAAAATAATTACATTGGTGCTTTTCTCTGCAATAGCTGCAGTGAATCTTGAGTTTGTTTCGACACATAAAATTACAACTTGCCACCTATGAGGTATATAAACATTCCCTGCATCAACAAAATTCTGGGGAAACCAAACAGAAGATCTATAAGAATACAATGGGAAAAGGAAGATAACCATATACAAAACTGTAAAAGCTTAAACCACACTCAGAGAGAGCTGGGGCGATCATCTCGGCCCGGACAGTTCGTCGGGACGGACGTTCGACATGGAGTCCATGATGATCCATTCAGTTCCCAAATTCGTGTGGTGGTTGACCTCCTGACGGAACATCTCTTCCTTCTGCCACTCCTCCCACCTCTCGGCCAACCCATCGCCTTCCAACATCCTCACTACTTCCGACATTTTGGGGCGTTCCATCGGAGAACCCTGCGTGCAAAGCAGAGCCACTTGGATAAGCTGCTCCACCTCTTCTTTAATGTAATTCCCTTCGAGGTCTTGGTCGACCAATGGTTCCAATCTACTGTCCTTGAGAAGTCCTTTCACCTGAAACCATTTCAGCAAGTACCATGAATAAATACCATTTGAAATTCAGACGATAAAAGGCATAATCAAGAGAAACTCACCCAATCCAGTAGCATGACGTCGTCATCATTAGCAAGTCGAGCAAGATCAAAAGCTCTTTGCCCAGTGATGAGTTCAAGAAGCATGACCCCGTAACCAAATACATCAGTTTTCTCGGATGATTTTCCAGTAGACAGGTATTCAGGAGCTATGTGACCGATTGTTCCACGCACAGCTGTAGTTACATGAGTATCCTTGTAGTCCATGAGTTTGGCCAGCCCAAAGTCACCAACAACTGCTTCAAAGTCCTCATCCAACAATATATTGGCAGCTTTGACATCACGATGAATGATTTTTGGGTCGCAGTGATCATGCAAATAAGCAAGTCCTCTAGCAGAACCCAGTGCTATGTGTTTCCTTGTTAGCCAATCAAGAGGAGGTTGTGACTCTTTTCGCTCTGAAAAATAAAAATAAAAATAAAAAATTTGTTACACCAAAAGACATTACCCACAGAAAAAAAGAACAGAATAAAAAGATGAGATTGCTACCTCGTAAGCATGATGCAACACTTCCATTAGACATGTAAGGGTAAACAAGAAGCCTTTCAGTAGGAGTCATACAAAATCCACGTAAACGGAGTAAATTCCTGTGTACAGCCATGCTGATCATCTCTACTTCTGTTTGAAATTGTAGCTCTCCACCTTGAGTACGCTCTTCTTTTAGTCTTTTGACGGCCACTAGGGTACCATCTGCCAATCGGCCCTTGTAAACCTTACCAAATCCACCTCTCCCAAGAATATTATGGTTACTGAAATTATCTGTAGCAACTTGGAGTTCGCGTAGGGAAAATCTTTTGAGCTGACCCAGGTGAACTTCAGGATCCTCCTCAGCTGCAATTAAGTTGAAGAATTGAGTGGATTTGGAATCTGATGGCGTATGGAAGGTGATAAGATATTCTGTTATCAACTTACCAGGAACGTCAAAGAAATGATCTTGTGGCTTCCGTCTTCGGTACCAAGCAAGTGCGATCGCAGGAACAGCAAATAGAAAGGCAGCTGCTGCAGCAACTCCTCCTGCAATTGCTCCAGTAGCACTGTTGCCAACTGCAATGGTAAAAGAATAGTAGTTGATATACAACATACTCCTTTTGCAAAATGAAGTTAATGTACTTATGGTGTACAGAATTCCACTTTCCCAGTCATTGAGAATCAGTTATAACTTTCAAACTTAGTCCACATGTTGAATACAACATCTTTCACCTAGTATACATCTACTCCTTTAGCAAAATGAAGCAAAGGAACTTATGATACCTTTGATGGAGCTAACAAGTTTTTCTTATTAAATAGTATAAGAGAAACTACTGAAGTTCAGATGATAAATTTAAATAGATTAGGTCGTTACATAAACATATAAAACCTAAGAATTCCTTGAACCTGATATTAATTGGTGAACCACACATAACCTTGAATGAATACCAAGACATATAAGGAAGAAAACTATTCGGTGAATACACTGCACAGAAGTTCTAAGGCTGCTGAATAACAAAATGCCCAGCATACTCGAAGGGACCCTTAACTTAAAACGTAGTTAGATATGGAAAAGAAGAAAACTCGTAAATGTAATAAACATAAAGATTGGGTTTACAGACCTCCAGAACCAGATGGGGTTGTCGGTGGAACTGTAGGTGGTGGTGGAGGAAGAGCTTCCAATTGATTACCTTGAAAACTGAAAGACAAAAAGACATTAATCAGCAGTAACAGCATGATGCATCCCTGGTGCTATAAGCATTAAGGAACTCATCAAACCTGATAGGAGTGAAAAGTTGGAAAGATCCATTAGTTGGAATTGGTCCTGTGAGATTGTTATTTGACAGATCACTGCATGAAATAAACATGAAAATGAACATCAGCAACGAAAGACTAAAAGAGAAGTAAGATCACCCGACAAAAGAAGATTTGTTGGCTTGTTCCCACGTACAGGACTTGAAGTGTATTGATGGTAGTCAGAGAAAAGGGTATATGTTCTGTCAGACTGTTGTTGTTGAGCCTCCTATATTTTGCAAGGATAAATAAATACCAATTAGTTTTGAAGAAAACTAGCTACACAAAATGAATTGATGTTATCGTCACAGGTAGCACACTCTACTATATAAACATGAAAAACACGAACAATGTCAGATTAAGAAAGCAGTGCACATGAGAAAGATCTTCAAAGAAATCTACTCCACTTTTGTGTAAGTAGAACAATCCAAATCTCATACACCACCTAGTTTTGAATCGTAAACATCCTAGCGATGGAGTAAGGAAAACATCTTCAAAAGAAATGAAAGAATCAAGACATAATGTAGACACAGAGAGCGTGAACAGAGAAATTCATACAAGAAACGTAGTCTCTGAAGCTTGTACAGTGTGTCTGGGATTGGACCAGTTAGTTTATTCAGATAAAGATCCAAGCTAACCAAGTCGGTCAAGTTTCCAAGCTCAGGTGGAACCCTTCCACTAATATTATTGCTGTAAAGTTCCCTGCCAAGATGAGAGGAAGAAAGAACAGAGATGGAAAGTGAAATTCTTTGTACTCTAACATCAGGTTTTAAGAAAGACTGAATACCATACTCACTAAAACAAATGCATGAAACTAAAAAGAATAATGTGAATTCGGATAAGCAAAGAATGGCTTACAAGTACTGTAAAGAAAGGAGCTGACCAAGCTGTGGAACCAGTTGGCCAGACAAATTTGCATTTCCAAGATCACTGTGTAAGAAAACAACCAACATATTTACCATTCCAATTACATTCGAAAAATGCAAATGAAAAATCTTGATTCAGAGAGTGATAGAGCCACACTTACACACGCGTAACAAAATTGTCACTATTGCATGTGACATGAAACCAAGTACAAGGATTGACAAGGGTCGGATCCCAACTCTGAAGAACATTATTAGGATCGGCCAAATTAGTCTTCAGCGCATTCAAAGCATCCCCTGCCACACACAAAATTTTCTTTTACATCTCACAGTCCACTTCTCAGAATGTTGATAAGCTACGAGTAAAAAACTACAGCACCATCACCATGCTAACAGTTCCAGTGATTTCTAAGTTGCTAGTGAAGCTTGACTTAATCAGGAAAAACAAAAAAATGCTTTTCCAACTTCTAGCAAAGACGGAAGTGGCATTCACAACCATGAATATTTTCTTAGAAAACTGAGAATCATTATAAATGTGCTTCATTTGTGATCATCAACGCGTCTGTTTACGATTCCTTCGAATGTCGAAATCACTGCAACAGTCCCCCCTTTGTTTCTCATTCATAAAATAGACCAGCACATTTGCTTAGAAGTTTTTCAATCTTAAATTGGCTCAGAAATGCACGACTTCCATACATACAATACTAATTTAGAAACAAAATTACCAATCAATTCACTCATTTCAAGTCAACGTGCAATTGACTAAATCAAACTCACCAAGCAAAGAAATCGATACATACAATCAACCAAAATACGAAAAATAAACAAAAAAAAAAAACTGACCTTCAACGTTTGCAGAAACCTGCAAAAATCCAGCAAACACCAGAACCAAGCACAAATAAGCCACCCGCAAGATCATGCCCATTGACCACCGATCCATAGAATTTCTTCCCCCAAATTCACCAACTAAGAACCTAATTAATTCCTCATCAAAAATAAATAAAACCCTACACCAATCCCCAACTCCCCACAATACGAATTAAAAGTAAACACTTAAATTAAGCAAATTCTGAATTATAAATCTGGCAGAGATGAATCTAATCTAGCTAAAGGAAGCAAGAACTGAAATCAAGAGCGACACGGAAACCGAAGAAAATAAAAAAAGTCGATTGAGTTGATTTTTGGGGAATGCGAGCCACTAGTAAACAGAGTCTTCTCCTCTTTTCTACTTGTTTCCTCAAATTCTGAGGTTTGTTTTGATTTTTTTGGCAGTGAAATTTGGGGGTAGATTCTTCAATTCAACGGTGGATGAGTTGAAGTCGTTGCAGTGAGAGAGATAGTGTGTAGTACTAATTATTTTGAAACAAATTTTTATTTATATATTTCATCGGAAATAAGGTATAATGTGTCCACATGCGTGATGAATTTTGATGTTAAGATCAAGAGATAAATGCCAAATAAATATAATTATCATGACAAATTCAAATAGATGACAGCTAATTTCAGTCAAAATATTATGGTCAAACGAATGGTGCTAGTAAAACACAGCCAATTGAGTAGTGTTACGAATTTAATAAAACTTCAATTAAATTTGGAAATGGTATTTTAATTTTTAGTTTTAATTTGTGGTTTGGTGGGGCCCACTACACACGGCCGCCAAGTAGGAAATGGGATGACGCTGACTGCGAAAGCTGTTCCCCTGCAATTTTTGGCATTCCATAATCTGATTTCTAATCATTAATTATTGGTTCACACGTTCCATAATGCTACTTTATTATTAGTATTAGTGATTAAAATGTTGTGGTCGAATTCTATTTTTGTCTGTTTGAGTGTAAAACTTGGATGGGATGATAATGATTCCTGAATTAATTTTAATTTTTGGGGTCTTGGTAGATCGTAATTTTTTTATAACGTAGCGTGTAGGGGTGAGTATTTGGATTTTATACCTGATTCGGAAATTTGAAATTTTATTAAAAGGATCTGATTTAATATGAATTGTCCGACAATCTAAATCTAAAATTCGAATTACAAAATCCGATCCGATCTAAAAAATCTGAGATTGCT
>NC_062967.1:8392718-8417351 GCF_023119035.1 Salvia hispanica | reverse complement strand
GACATTGCGCACGTCGGGAGGAACACCTTGCACGATCGGATCGGTGACAGTGTAGCTACTGCTGGCGCTGACGAGCGGATCGTCGCTCCAGTCAGTGGCGTTGTCTCCCTCGTCCTCAACGATCATGTTATGCATTATGATACATGCATACATGATGTCGGCGATTAGCGGACGGTGCCAACCACGGGCCGGTCCCTTCACTATAGCCCAACGTGATTGGAGAACTCCTAATGCGCACTCCACATCTTTCCGAGCCGCCTCTTGCTTTTTGGCAAACAACTTCCTCCTATCCGTAGTCGGACATGTGATGGTCTTCACGAACACGGGCCATCTAGGGTAGATCCCGTCTGCCAGATAGTACCCCATAGTGTACCGACGGTGGTTGGCCGTGAACTCTACGGTAGGCGCTCGCCCGGCACACAAGTCGTTGAACAATGGAGACCCGTTCAACATATTGAGGTCGTTGTTCGACCCAGCGACTCCAAAGTAGGCATGCCAGATCCACAACCGTTGGTCGGCAACGGCCTCCAACACAATCGTTGGATGCGAGCCCTTGTGCCCGCTAGTGAATGCTCCTCTCCAAGCCATCGGACAATTCTTCCACGGCCAGTGCATATAGTCGATGCTGCCCAGCATCCCCGGGAAGCCGTGCCTCTCCTCGTGCATTCGCACCAATCTGCGAACATCGTCGGACGTTGGCTTTCTCAAGTATGTGTCCTTGAATGCTTCGATCACTGCCCGACAGAATTTGGCTAGGCAAGCGCGTCCAGTATGCTCGCTCACATGGAGGTACTCATCAAACATATCTGCAGCTGTTCCGTAAGCGAGTTGGCGGAGGGCGGATGTGCATTTCTGTAAAGTCGATATACTTTGCCGCCCGACAGCATCGAAGGTTTGCATAAAGTACGCGTCACGAGCCACAACTGCGTTGACAATGCGCAAGAACACATTCCTCCGCATCCGGAACCGGCGACGGAACATCTGATCACTCCATCGAGGATCTGCAGAGAAATAATCCATGAAAAGCCGCAAACCAGCTTGTTCACGGTCTCGGTGGATATACATCCGAGTACGAGGTACCCGGTCGTGTTGCTCGTTCCACGCTTGGATAGCAGCTTGATAGCGTTCCACCTCGTTGTTGATTTCTTCTTGGATTGCGGGCATCGCCGTCTCTAACATTCGAGCCATTTGAGCTTCGATTGCTCGTTGGCCTTCACGCCGAGGATTCATTTTTCGAATTTTATGGTGAGTGAGAGGGAATGAAGTTGAAGTGATTTGAAAATGGATGGAAGAGTGATATTTATATATTAATTTTCGAATTTTAAAAAAAAAAAAAAATCGGAGGGGACTTGCGGCCCGGCCCGAACGCAAATAACGCCGGGACGGGCCGCAACCGATGCGGCCCGGGCACGCATATCGCCGGCCTGGACGTGACGGAGGGAGAGGCCCCGGGACGCAACTGCGTCCTCGGGACCGGCCTGGGCCGAGCCGCATCGTCGTCCAACGCTAAACACGGGCCGGGACTCGCGAGTTGCGGCCCGGCCCAGTAGCGTTATTCATGCTCTAAAGGATGAAGATAGTTGTTTAAAATTGTGTTTAGGTAGTCTATAAATCAAAACAGAGAGATTGGATATGTTACTAATGGGCTATTAATATGCAGCCCATGTCCGTTTACTGTTAGTTAAGCCCATTAAAAGAAAAAGAGATAAATGTCATTTTTTAAAATTGACCAATATTCATATATGTTTGGACAAATTGCCAAATAAATTAGGAAAGTAGTTAGAATTTTGGTTCGTCCCCCACACTTTTTAAAGATAGAATCACAAATTGCAAATTTCACAATTTTCGCAATTATCCTATCTGTTTACTCTTTTCGGTGAAATATACTCCTATGATGATCTAGCACCGATTTTAAATGCAACACCCACTACAAGAACATGCACCACCATAAGGAAGAGATTTAATATTCATAACAAGTATAGTTATAATATTTTCTCATATTTAAAATATGCTTTCATATTATCACGTGTTTTGTAATTAAACAAATAAGTTGATTCCAAATAAACTTCAAAATTTATAATTTAGTTTTTGAAAATTAAGTAGAATTTTACCATCTTCTTTTATTTACGAGTATTTGACAATTTGTTTGTTTGAGCGAAAATCAAAACTTCATCTTTTATTCGATTTTTCCTTCAATAAACTAATGGGCTTTAACACTTCACCTTCGCGGTTTTGAACATTAAAGTTGGCCCAAATATGATTAGAATAAATGGAAACCAGAATTTTCATTTTTGTTCCATTGTAGATTGTGAGGGCTATAAATGCTCAATCCGCCAACAATTTAAATGGTTAATTCACCAACTATAAATATTCATTCGCCAAATAAAGAGGATCACCTACGGCGAACTCTAATCCATCTCTTAATACATACACACATACATAATAAATGATGATGGGGTATATCACTCATGTATGTGTGTATGTATTAGGAGATGAATTAGGATTTGCCGTAAGTGATTTTTATCGCTCGCCAAAGATTTAAAGATTCGTTTTAACTCGATATTATTTAAATTTTTTTTGAGTTTATAATAAGTAAGTTTCAGTTTTACAGTAACATGACTACATGAGTGCAATAATATAGTAGAGAGTAATCTATTCTATATACAAGATCTAGAAAAAATAAATGAGTCTTTAAATCGCAAACGTCCTAAATTAATAAAAGGGACATTATTTTGTAACCAAAGAAGTAGGAGTATAAAATTTATTACTCAAACTCAAACCCCAATTCCCAAACACACACACATATTGAATTTAGGCGACATAGGTAGAAATTAGGTGCAAAGATAACTACAAAAGAGTTGGTTAGCGTGAATGCATCGAGCAATACCTTTGAATGTAATACTCACCTCACAGAGCATATTATCTTTTAGATTATCTCATATCATCACGTTTAGTTTTAAAAAAACACATGTACTACTATTATTCACAGTAGGAGTACTATTTTTCAATTCTCATAAATATAATAGTCTGACACCTGACCATGAAATCACACGTCGACAACGTATTTTGGAGGCGAAGCTAATTCCCGCATGAAATTAGACGGCGTTCTCCCTCCAATATTGGCCACGCTAAAATAATTGAGTCAAAATCGCTTTATCTGTCAAATGGAAAGACATTGTTTTTTTTCCGGAAAGAGTAGACTAACTTATACTCCTTGAGTCGTATTCTTTTTTAGGCCATCCTACTATAAGTGAGACATTTTCTTTTATGGCAAAAAAATAACACTTTATATCTCATACTCTATCATCTCTTCCACTTTTTCTTTCTATATTTTTTTCACTCATATTTTATTTTCTCTTCATTTAACCACTAAACACTAATACCTAAAAATCTGTATTCAAAAGAAATGTGTTACTCATAATGAGACGAAGGGAGTAATGTTTAGGATCCGAACTTATCTTGTCGACCAAACTCGTATAGTCATATAGTAACTGAACCATAATTTTTATCCTTATTCTTTTAGGACACCTAATTTGCGCCCTTTCGTTATCGTAAACAATGACATTTCTTGAATTTCATTTTCACACAATTACAACCCCAACTAAAATACTATTCCTACTATAGTCTATAACTCGGGACATCGGGCAATGCTGCTTGATATTAATTAAAAACATATAAAATAAAATTACGCCAGCACTAAGATCACGCTTACAAAAGAAACTATAAACACCCTAATGATTGGTTATATTTATTGAAGGAGTCGCTCGAATTTGTTTGAATTAAACTTTTGACTATACATAAAATTTTACTACTACTACTTATTTAAAATCTTTATTAATCTCATGTCCCATTTTCATTGCATTAGTATATTTTAAATTATCAAGTTGGACAGAAGTCAAATATCAAATCCTGTCGAACCATAAAAAAATACATTAATCTTTCCTCGTAATGTTTATCCTAAACCAAACTTAAACAATAGTAATTAATTTCAAGTTAACTCATCTGATCTTAACCAGGGACTGAGCACTAAGCAGGTTTAGTCGTTGTTTTACTTCCTTTTCCTTTAATATGTACGGATGTCATTTTCCTTTAATTCTTTTTCACTTTCCCTTTCTCTTTACTTTAACTTTACTGTATATGTCAATGTACTATGGCCATGTTTGGTTGCCAGGATTCTGTACGAGAAAGTAATATGATTCCTTAAATTTTAAATTTATGTGTTTGTTTCAGTTTTTAATCAAACTGAGAAAGTAATCAGAAGTCGAGAACAAGAAAAGTTAGTACAACTTTCCAAGATTCTGAATCCTAATTTTTCTTAGGTATTCTTTTTCCCAGTTTTAGGATTCTTACCTATTTAAGCAATATAATATAGTTTTATTAATAATAATGATAATAATAATAACAATAACATAATAATAGTAATAGTAATAGTAATAGTAATAATAATTATAATTATAATAATTACAATGTTTTTAAAGTAATTTAAAATTATAAATCATACTTAATTTCACTATAATAAAAAAACTATAATTAAAATCATCATAATTATAACTTATTTTATAATAATTCATAATAATAATAATAATTTATTAAATTAATAATTAATCAATAAAGTCATAGTGCAATTTTAATTTATAAAATTTATTCAATTATAATATTCATAAATATTATAATTATAATATAATAATTATTATATTTTTTGTTATAATAAATGAGTACTGTAATACTCCATGCAACTAAAATTATAAATATATTATTATATATTATGATGGATAATCCATATTTAAACTATCCATCGTAATAATAAATATAATAATATACTTATTATTATTTGTAATTAATAATTATATATAAATTTAAAATCTTGATATTTTTCAAACACAAGAAAGTAATGTCATGTTTGGTAGGGGTGATAACTCATCTAGGGATGGAAATCCATGAACAAAAATGTCATTTTTGTTCATGGATTTCCATCCCTAGATGAGTTATCACCCCTACCAAACATGGTAAGTTACTAGGAATCATATTCTCAGGATTCATTTTCTCAGGAATCATTTTCCTTGCCAACTTTACTTTCCCGCCAACCAAACATGGCCTATAAGTTTTTTATTTTAATAATATAATTTTAAATTTTAATGAACTTCATATAATTTATTGTTTTTGTATGAATTTAATTAGGATTCGTATTTTTTTTTATCATTCTCAATTTTTATAAATCTATCTACAAATATCACGATTTATGGAGCTGAAATATGGATTGGTATGCTAGATAGTTAAACTTTAAATTTGGGTTATTGCACTTTGTTCACTTTCTAGTACTGTACTACACAAAATTTGGGCACATTGCTACACTTAGCTTATAAGTTAATCCGTACAACTCATGGTTTGTGCCTTTGTGGAGTCGGTTGTATAAATTGTGTGACCATGAGCACTTTTTATGCTCAGAGAGCAAGCTTGGTCTAATTACCCAAAAAAATAAAATAAAATAAAAAATTATAAGACACCACAAAGGCACTAACCATAAGATTGAAAAATACTCCATAAGAAGTTTCCCAAATACACATGAGTCAAGTGTCATACATATATTAAATTATTAATTGAATCACTACTGTGGACAAAAAATTCTAAAAACATGACTTATGTATGACTCGGAATGTATTTAAGACTACATACTTAAAGAAGGCGCAAAATCTAATTATTGCGTGTAAAATGCAAATATTTCTCAATCCTCCAATTATTTTATTAAATGCAAAGAGAAGAATAAAGTTTGAATCATCACTTTCATTTTCTTTCTTTGGATAGAGAAGAGTCAAACTTGAACTCTGAATCCTCACCTCACCTCACCAATCTACTTGTAAAATAACGTAATATTAAAGATATGCCAAATAAAACCACAAAATCACTATACATTTCCTTATCATTCGGCAATTATCCTTTGGAATATAATAGGCAATAATACGAGATACATATGAGATATATCACAATACTTATCAAAGATAAACTAGTCATAGGAATGGAATGATATGTGGGTAATAACGAGACCTATTGTAAATTTGTAATCGAAGTAGTGAGAAGACGAGTCGAGATATATTAGCACAGAACAAGTAGTGGAAACCGAACTGTCTATATACGTAAACCCAAAACCATCTCACAAATTACATGTTTATGTCTAGATGCAAAATTTCAAAAGTGACAAAGATAGGATCATATGAATGCTAGAAAAAAGCCAACCATTTTTCTATCTTCTTAAACCTACACTAGTAGCCACGTCCCAAATAGAGACCCAATTGTGGCCCCTGTGAAAAAATTGGATAGCACTCACAAGTCAAATATAAGTACCCAAATTAAAGAAAAAAGTAAAAGTAAAACAAACAAATAAGTAGTATATTTCTTACCAAACCCACAAAAAACAGCTATCAACACCAAGAGTTGTTGGCAATTTTAATCAATATTATTGCACCTCCAAACAGTACAACTTCGGTGTAACAGAAACACACGTAATCTAAAGTGGTAACTAAATAGATAAATCATAAATTGAAATCTCACTTATATATATAGCCCATGATATGCCATTCACAATATCACTCAAATAACAACCTTTCTCAACTTTCCTAAAAAAAAATGAAGGTGAAGATAGAAAGCACTAGGCTTGTCAAGCCTTTCTATCAAGACACCACTCCTCTTACAACATCGGATTTTGTCCCATTGTCAGTCTTTGACAAGGCTACATATGACCAACACATAGCCGTGATATATGCCTACAACCCTCCCACCCAATCGAATGCCGCCATCGAGCTAGGGCTCCGGAAGGCACTGGCGGCATATCGCGCGTGGGCGGGAAGGATCGGGGAAGATAGCGACGGGAACCTCGTCGTTCTCCTGAACGACGAGGGCGTCAGGTTTGTGGAGGCATTCGTCGATTATCCCCTCGATCGCACGATGCTCCTCAAACCGTCCCCTTTTCTGTTGACCCTCCACCCTGGCGTGAAGGACGTATCGGAACTTGTGCAAGTCCAGCTCACTAGATTCTCTTGTGGGTCTATGGTGGTGGGATTTACTGCCCACCACCGTGTGGCAGATGGCCACTCATCCAGCAACTTTTTAGTTGCGTGGGGCCAGGCCACTAGGGGGCTTATGATAAGCCCCCTCCCTTTTGATGACCGCACAATATTCCCCCCTCGATGCCCACCAGAAGTCAAATTCCAACATCGAGGGGCGGAATACATACCTAGGAATTTCAAGAAAACCTACCCCTTGATCGACCACGACACGAACGACATCGTGGTGCACAAAGTTCATTACAGTGCTGAGTTCATCTCGAAGCTCAAGGCCAAGGCCTCCCACAACAACAAGCGGTACACCACTATTGAAACCCTATTGGCTCATCTCTGGAGGTCCATAACCCGGGCACGGGGCCTAAACCATTCCGACACGACCAAGCTACGAATCTCGGTCGACGGCCGGTCGAGGCTAAACCCTAAAGTGCCAAATGAGTACTTTGGAAACCTAGTCCTCTGGGCTTTCGTTACAACAAAAGTGAAAGACCTTCTCCACGAGCCGCTCTCGTACGCGACCAGGCTTCTGCACGAGGCGATCGTGAAGGTGAACGACGACTACTTCAAGTCGTTCATCGACTTTGCCACCCACGAGGTGAAGGATGACGGGGAGCTCGTCACGAACACGGAATCGTCGTCCAATCCGATTTTGTGGCCCGATTTGGAGGTCGATAGCTGGCTGAGGTTTCCGTTCTACGACCTCGATTTTGGATGCGGTGGGCCGTACATTTTCATGCCGTCGTTCTCGCCGGTGGAAGGGATGTTGTTTCTTTTGCCCTCATTCTTGGGAGATGGAGGCATAGAAGTCTTTGTTCCATTGTTTCAACAAAGTTTGGAGACATTCAAAGAGATTTGCTATTCTCTTGATTAGGTTGTCGGAAAAGGACAAAACCCTAATTATATCCTCTTTATCGTCGAATTTGGTTATGCATGCATGCTAGCTAAAGCTATAGTTTGATTTTGATTATATTTGTTTGTTGTTTAATTTCTATATGTAGTTGAAATATTATATTTGGTGATATTGGGAAATACCTTACCTACTCTTTTGTAACTTGGTTATATAATATCCAATAATACAGTTTTTGTTTATTGTTTTTTCTAGTTTTTTAATTTTATTTTCCCGGTGTTATTTGGACTAATTAAGTAGATAGTCCTGCGTATGTGGAAGTAAGATGTGAGGGGGGAAATTAATTAAATGTGTTGGTGGCTACCCATATACTTGCTACTATTCAATTTAATTTTCTCCTAAATATTAAGTACGTTATTATCTTTCAACTTGAATAATAACAATTCTTGTTTGTTAATTGTATGCATATTTTTATTCCATACCAAAAGCCGCTTCTTCACAAAGTTGAGTTGTTTACATCCAAAATGAAGAGTTGTAATGGATAATTACAATGCAAATTGTAGGAGAATTCTTGTTTCTCTTAACATATATGATAGGTAATATCAATGTAAATTTTTTGGAGAATATATATCCTAGTATATACCTTTAGCATATGATGAGATCTTATCTTATTTACGACTTTGACATCAAAATACATGCTACGAATTATTGTCATCATCTAATGATACGCAACAAAAATTTTCGAACAATAATAAGATCTAGATTATTATTGATATTGCATGTTGAGCAAGTGGATTACATAATAGAATAAATACTTATCTTGTTGGGTAATTCGTTCCTGGTTTGATCAAATTATGCAGGTGATCAATTATCAATACGACTCTCCAACGGAGAAAGTTGGAAAATCCCTTATTAAATAGTGTATATACCGTATAAAAACTTGTTTTTTAAGGACACAAAAATTGAGACGCAATTACTTGCATTGGATTTTTTTTTTTAAAAATAACAACAATTTAGGAAGCAAAAGAAAGTGTTCCTAAATGAAGGACATATTAACTTAATCTTTAGTTTTTTAGGACGCTTCCGTTTGTGTCCTCTAATTTTAGCATGGACACTAACAATAAGAACGTTTTTTGAAGCGTTGGTGATATATTTAGAACCACAAATTAGAGCCCTTAGTTGTATTAAAAAATATCCTTTAACTTTTGTTTGTTGTTGTAGTGATTTTAGTATTTGACAAAAGAATTAAATTTTCCGCTTTCTCTAAAACTCAGATAAATATAGTATAACTGTTTCATGGTTCACGAGCCCACATATAAACTTATATTTTTGTCTACATTATTAATTACTTAATTAACTGAAATTCAATATCTTCACCAAACTCGCCTTTCCAACCATTCATAAATTTTGACTAATTAAGGAGAACCATAACTTATAATGTATTGTACGAAAAAACATCTAAAAGAATAAATGGTTTTATATTTATTTCTCTTTAGAATTGTGAGAGCTAAAGAGACCAAATTGATGTTAATCAAACAGAATGCTATTGTTAGGTTATCCCGTAGAATTCTTCCATTTTAGAGTGCTTTTAGACCTATTGGGATTCATTTTCCGTTCATAAGTCGAGAGTCGAGGCAAAAATGAAGCTTGAATGAAGAAAGTGAAGAAGAAAAGAAATAAAGAAGTTCGCATCAACAATGGGATTGATTAATGTTAGTCCTAGATGAATCTAGACTGATTTTGGGGATGATCACAAATGAACTAGAAAGATTTGCGTAAGTTGTAGTAAAATTAAAATGTCAAAAAGTATTAGGTAATGACAGCATCATGCATGTTTAATATGTTTGTAATATGTACTTAAATTATAAAAATATACTCTAAACCAAATTCAGCCCAGATAAATTGAAATTAGAAAAATAAATATAATATCCAACCTAACCAATTGCGTAAAGAATTGGAACTTTGCGTTTGCAACGTGACATGTATGATTATAGTTAACCTGTCATGCAGCTACTTAATCACTTGTTATTGCACTACATATATTGTGAGTCGTTTTCACAATCATTTTAATTGACTTGTTTTCTATGTTAATTAATCGATATCCTATATGATTTTGACTTATGGTTTGCGACGACAACAAATTTGGTTTTGTCGTTCAGATTTTAAATCATAATTAGGTGTGAATTTTCGAGTTTTCTCGTAACGTCGCCTACTTCACTTTTCGGGCTGAAATTTAAATATATCTTTGAAAGAGAATTTGTCATTTAATCATAAGGATATCTAGTTATTCATAATTTCTAAAATAGCTAATCAAACTGTAATGTTTCTAATTTTTATATTTTTGTAACTAGAGTACAATTATGATGAAATTTATTGAATTTTTGCATAATTTTTTTTATCATTATATCATATAAATAACAATTATTTAAAATTGACCACTATAAAATGCCAGATTTTTCTAGAAGTAATAACAATTACTATAATATAAATAGCAAACTTTATCAGAATTTTAGTTGTATGAGACAATTTTGGAAGAATGGAAGGTACCAAAGTTATGGTTCCATTCAATACTTTTAAAAGTTATGGTATTGACTAGACCAATCAAAAGTTTTGATTTAAATGACAAGTTTATCTATTTTCTATGCGTGAGTTTGTTTGGTTGGCGTGTGTTATGTGATTTACTGTTCAAAATATAAGTTCTTCGATTTGGAGTTTATGCGAGACAATTCTTCTCTAGTGGATGAAGTTAGTTGTTTTGTTTTCTTCCACCTATTTTACTTCTATAATAGTTTTGTTATAATTTTTTGTAATGTTGCTATTCATGGACCTAATTTTGTAGAGTAGCTCTTTTTTTAAAAAAATTAAATTACAAACTACAAATTACCAATAGTGGAGCAGCCAATTTTGGAGTAGCTCGTCATATTTTCTATTTAAACATCTTATAAAATGTAAAAAAACGAGGCTCCTTTCCATATAAGAAAAAAAAGCCTAAAATTTATATGTATTGATATGAAAAAATGTGTTTAAATTTTTTTTGTGAAAAGTGTGTTTTAAAATTATTTGTACTCCTACATGTTTAGTCTTACTCGATTTACCTGATAAATTGTCTAAGACACCCTTATGATAATAGAATATAATCATATATTATTATAAAATTTATGCACATTCATTAGTGAGATTACATCAAATATTGGTTTGACGAGTTCAATTTTTTCACTGAATATATCCGGTTTGATAAGAATACACTAAAAACATTGTTGTATAAAATTTGAATATTTTCCTTAAAATATATATGCGCAAATGGATTTTGTGAACAAATTAATAGCCCAATACAAAGAAGGGCCTAGTTAGATAAGATCGTGGGCTTTCAAGGGTTCTCGTTGACCCAAATATTAGAAATCAGTTTTTTCTTAGCCCATTAGTTTAACGTATTTTCTTTGTTCTTTTTTTTTTACCAATATAGTTATAAATTTCTTTACATAGCTTGAATTTCTTAATATAGTTATGAGTAATGTTTCGTGGCACGGATGAAGTATACTGTAATATTGCTCCATTTCATAGAAGAATAAGAAAAGGGAAAACATTAGATAATAAAAAAATTAAGAAAAAGGAAAATAAATGAGAAAATGTAAAAAGAAAAAAAAAAAAGTGCTACATAAAACTATGGTGACCTGTCACTCTGTCGCATATATAGCATGCACGCGCCTGGGCCCCTGTACGCTGGGAGCCGCATGCAGCTGGCAGGTCCGTTGAAATGTGATCGAACGAGCCCACATGGCAGAGTAAAGTGGGTTAGGCCATCCAAAACTCATCCTTTAAATTCTTTTTTCAGTGCATTTTTCATGGATTTTTCATGGATATCATGTTACTTTTTATCTCATCACTTACTTAGGAAATAATATGCACAATCCACCATTTCCTTTCCCTCCCTTAATATATACTCATGCTATCTGTTATTAACATATTTTATGAAATATAAAGGAAAGTGAGTGGAAGATAGTGAAGTGTGAGACACATTTTTATAGTAAAAGTAAGCTAGGATTCTTAATCGCGAACGGACTAAAATAGTGAATTGGAACACCTAACGGCGGACGAAGGTAATATATGCCAAATTTTAGTGTGTCACCTAATTGATTTGATAAATCTTGTTTTCATTCGTGGCAAAATAAGATAAATTTACGAAGTCCAAATTCGGACATCAGTATGCAGAAAACCATGCATCGCTAATGATCTCCAAAAACAAATAAGATTTCCTCTTTATACTCGAAAATTCCAAATTATTCGATTTAAACTCTACACTCAAATTGCATAATAAACAAGTATGTATATGCATATGATTTTCTTTTTACATTCGAAAATTCCTAATTATTCAATTCAAACTCTCCACTCAATCTGCATACATTCTGTATTCGTATATGGAGTATTATCAATGTTGTATAAAGTCGATGAAAATAGCAACAAAAATTAATGCAATTTAGGTCTATGAGATGCTTGGACCCCTCTATAATTTGGACAATACCACAGCATTTTGCCAAATTTTGGTGAACTTCAACTGGTCCTAAGAAAATTGATTTGGACTTCATACAATCATCTAGAATCTATATTTCGAAATGCCAAATTTGGACAATCAATAGGAAATAATATTACTAATAAAATCGATTTTATACTGGAGGATTCGATTTAAAATCTCCCAAAAATCATTTAATTTAGTTTTAATTTGATTTCTCAAATATCGCAAAAAGCTAGTTTCCATGGAGACCATAACTCCACATCTCAACAAATCCAACTTTTACTATTACCAATGAATAATTGAATTAGCTGCATCTCCAATTCCAATTAACATTTCCATAATAAATTCAAAAAAAAAAAAAAAACCGCAATAATATCTGATTTTCTTGGCCAACAAAAAGAAATGAAATAATAAAACCCTAATTTCTGATGAGAAGAATCTAGGGCTACGGGATCTCCGATCATCTTCAAATCCTCCGATTTTGGTTGAATCAACTAATGGCGGAGGAGGCGACGGCGGTGGATACGAACGGCGACGACCGGAGCGAGACCAGCGACTACACCTCGGAGGACGAGGGGACCGATGACTACCGGCGCGGCGGATACCACGCCGTGCGCGTCGGCGACACCTTCAAACACGGAAGATACGTTATCCAGAGCAAGCTTGGCTGGGGACACTTCTCCACCGTCTGGCTAGCCTGGGACACTCAGAAATCAGTATGTTTCTGTATATACTCAAACATACCTTCAAACATTTACCGTTTATTTGTGTGCAATCTCTCATTATAATATTCCCAATCTATTGAATACTGTGGTTTTCGATTGGATGAAACTTTTCGAGATTCCGATTATGTGTTTTCTTTTTGTATAGGATGCTCATTTGTTGAAGAAGGTTCAATAGGTTTGAGCTGTGGGGGTAATAAAATGTAGTAACTGTTTAAATTGAACATGCCTATTTGCTGTGAGAGGGGTGTTTTCTTTGGTTTATTGCTTCTTGTTGTACACATTGTTGCTTATCTTGTTTCTGTTTTAAAGAAGTTAGCTAGCTATGTGTTATTAGAAATGTTCATTACTGGTTAACCATGTTGATTGAGTTTACTATATTGTTGTAGAACAATTGAGTCATGAACTTCAAGAGATTTTCTTCTCTTGCTCTTAGTATTACATAATCTTTACTCAGTATAAAGTTCGAAGGTGTGTGTTGTAACTTGTAAAGATCAACTCCTGTTGAAATAAAATGAGGTTGCTTACTTGTTGTCTCACTTGAATTGGGTATAATTTTCTGTTAGAGGATTCACATATTGGGAGTAGATAGTTGAGCAAGCAAGATGTGTCGATGTGCGTTGTGTATGTCTGTTTGTGTGTGTCCGAGTTAGGGATGGGGAGGGGTTTGGTGTCTTTAAGACTGCTTGAGCTATAGTTTAGAAAATGCCAAGTTGTCTTGGTTATTAAATGGGGTCTGATATATTTATCTTCCTTTTTTCTGTTTTCTTATCTGCTAATAGATACATGTAGCTTTGAAAGTACAAAAGAGTGCGCAACACTATACAGAAGCAGCAATGGACGAGATCACTATTCTAAAGCAAATTGCCGAAGGAGATCCGGAAGATAAGAAATGTGTGGTGAAGCTTTTGGATCACTTCAAGCATTCAGGGCCAAATGGGCAACATGTTTGCATGGTCTTTGAGTACTTAGGCGACAATCTTTTGACCCTGATTAAGTATTCAGACTACAGAGGGGTGCCGCTTCACATGGTTAAAGAAATATGCTTCCACATTTTAGCGGGATTGGATTATTTGCACCGGCAACTGTCGATAATACACACAGATCTGAAGCCAGAGAACATATTACTTCTTTCAACGATAGATCCAGCTAAAGATCCTAGAAAATCAGGTGCAGAACTTATACTCCCTTCCAATAAAAGCAAGATTGTGTCAGAGCCGGAGGCATCTAAAGATGCTAAGGTTTCTCGTGGTGATCTGACTAAGAACCAGAAAAAGAAGATCCGGAAAAAGGCTAAGCGAGCTGCTCAGAAGTGTGCTGGGAAGGAAGAAACTGAGCCAGATAATGAGGCAAGTGGACCTGAAGAATCTCAGAGGGATGATAATGCTAATGGAAGGTCCATTGACAAACGAAGCAATAAATCAGTTACCGAAGCAACCAGTGGTGGGGAAAATGGTGCATGCCAAGGAACAAAAGGCAACAAGAGAGGCAGCCGGTCAGCAAGGCAGAAGCTCTTGGCTGAGGTTGAACTGAAATGCAAATTGGTGGATTTTGGGAACGCCTGCTGGACTTACAAGCAGTTCACCAGTGACATTCAAACTAGGCAGTATAGGTGCCCTGAGGTCATTTTAGGATCCAAGTACTCTACGTCTGCTGATATGTGGTCATTTGCCTGCATTTGCTTTGAGCTCGTCACTGGAGATGTTCTTTTTGATCCACATAGCGGTGACAACTACGACCGCGATGAGGTATGTGCACCTCAGTTTTGTATAAACACCTATAAGCAATTGCAGATCCCCCCACCCCAACTTTTTGTTACATAAATGGTACCTTAGATCAAATGAAATCAATGATAATCAGTAATGAAGGACAGAAACCGCCAATATTGCACTTTACCAAAGTAGAAAACAAAATATGACCTATAAGTGATGCCCGCCCCAAGCCAATTGGCTGTTTCAGGTAGAAATTTGACTTTCAAAATGATCTTTCAGCCTCGCCATCCCTTTCATAAAGCACATAATGTGATGTTAGATTCCTTATTCACTTATATAGTCTTAAATTACTGATTTTATGTTATAATCTGAAGGATCATTTGGCGCTGATGATGGAGCTTCTTGGGATGATGCCACGCAAGGTAAGAGTTTGTTTATCAGTGTCGATAATACCCCAACTCGATATGATTTCCAAATCAATTGATTGAACCTTCTGCGTATATAAAACCTTGTTAAACCTATCTGCAGATCGCATTGGGTGGGCGATATTCACGAGACTTCTTCAACAGATTTGGAGATCTGAGGCACATCAGAAGATTACGCTTCTGGCCTCTCACTAAGGTTCTCAGAGAAAAATACGAGCTCAACGAGAAGGATGCAACTGAGACGGCTGATTTCCTTACTCAGATACTAGATTTTGTGCCCGAGAAAAGGCTGACAGCAGCTCAGTGTCTTAATCATCCATGGATCAGTGGAAGGCACATCACCCCTTCTAATAAACTCAAGGAGGTGGAGAATGGTGGCCCCGAGAACAAGACTGAGAAGGATGCGACAGAGACAATGGAAGTCCGAGTGGGGAACATCGTTATCGACACCACATCAAAAGATTCCAAATCTGCGGCAAGCTCTGTAGCACCATGATAAATTTTGATCAGGCAAGCTCTTTGATTTCTACTGGTACTCCTTTCTGGCGCTTCCTCGATATCCCCGTACGAACGGCCATTTTCTCGTTCGTCTGGATTATGTTGAGGATGATGATCAGTGACCAATTCTTTCAATTTTCGAATGCAAAAGGGAGAATGAGGGTGGAAAGACAAATCCTAACTTGCGTTTGACATATTACCACACAGAACAGATGTCTGTAAAATGTTCGAATTCTTATGGTTGGTGGAATTTGTCACTTTATTGATCTAGGCTTGGTTTTTTTTTTTGGAACTTAATTTGTACTAGTACTATATTTGTGTTCCTTTTTGAGTTTGTCCGAATAGTTGGATGTTGGAAATTATACTATTTTCGAGTATAACTATATTCATAATGATATAAAAAAGATGAAAAAGCCTAAAAAACATTCTCAGCTATTATGAATAAAAATCTTAAAACGTAAACACAAATAAATAAAAGTAATTCTAATGGCATATTCTCTTTGCATACAAAGAATTTGGGTACATTTACTCTTAAAAGTACTTGATTCATAATTTTAGGTAAATACTAAGCATGTTTAGTACTCTGAAAATTCACATATGCTTAAATAGACTTCCTCCAACATTGGGAGAGGAAGCTTTGAACTTCTAAAGCATGGTAAACGAGGTAAGCAACTGAATAAAAGAAGCCAAGGAGAGATAAAAAAACATCCTAACTAAGTTGTGCAATTCTACCGCATCGAATTTAACACCACTAGAAATGTTTAAACAGAGATCCTTCAGCATTGGGAGATTCATCTTTGAACAACTATGACATGTAAACAAGGTAAGCAACGGAGCAGATGTCTCTTCTACACTATCATAAAAAGAGATTTCAAGAATCCTAAGCTTGGGAGCATTCAAGACAAGGCGAGGGATCTGATACCCGATCAGCGCAAGCCTCTCCAGCTCCGGGAGCTCTGCCTCTCCACGTCATAATCATCGTAGTACAACTCGCTTTCAAGATATGGGGTTTTTCAGATTTGGTAAGGAAAGTCGTTTTGGTAAATAATGTGGAGTATGTAGAATAGTATCGATATTCACATATCCGTACTACCCTAAGCTCGGTAGTTTATGGAAATCGTAGCATATGCTACTTTGTGTTGCAAGGGTGGTTCATTATACATGGAGTTTGTATCTTTCCCATTCATAAATTCTCTAATTTATTTTCGTACTTATTTGTTTCCCCAATTTAATTGAATAGAGTCATTAGGTAAAAGGAAGGTTATTGATCAATATTATTTATTAGTTTTAATTTGTATCCTTTCTATGAATTAGGGTTCTGTTATTTTAGGGTGAATGGCAAAAAAACAATCTAGTTTGCCAAATTCTAGTCTAGCCCATGACTTTCATAATAACATATTGAATAAATAAAATTATCAAACGACTCCATTCACCTCTAGATTAAATATTGATCAATATTTACTTTTTGCTGCTTTAAAATTAAGAACTGTACATTTTAGTAGTAGTAGTAGTAGCAGTAGTATAAAATGCTAAAAAAAAGGACAATGAATATTCATTCTAAAAAGATAGGAGTATTTTATATAAATTGAAAATCATGAGATAAAAATAAATTATTACTGCTAACAAAATGAGTAACGAATAAAACTTTTCGAGGTAGAAAAAGCAGCGGGAAAATTGAAACAAAATCGAGAAAAGCATAAACCATAGCTCAAAACGCAAGAGCTAATTGAAGAAATGTCAAATTCAGCTTCTGAAGAGCACGATCACGGTGATGGAGTGGAAGAGTTAGGGGAGTTACGTGAGCCGCCTTATCAGAACCCTTCCGCACCTCCTCACGAGGTACTTTGCCTCAAATTCTATTGATTTTATATCCTTTTACTGTTTTTATTAATGTGTATTTGCGCCAATTGCAATATATCCGTCTACTTCCGGCCTTTTTCCGGATCTTTTTATATCAAATTTATATGCTTTACGGTCATGCGCCCTATGTGTTCGACAAATTGCTGCACAGAAACATCTATTTTTTGCCTTTTGTGATTAAGTTATGATGCTTAGTTGGTGAGCATTATAAATTACTATTATTGTTGGAAGTATGGCTTACTTGGCATTGAGAAGGGAGATAAAGAGTATTGTGATTAGGCTGCTGATTAAAGATGGAGATAATGGTGAGTTTATGATTTTTTTTTGGTGCAGTCATTCGATGTATCAACAACGGTTGATCCAAGTTACGTGATATCTTTGATAAGGAGACTTCTGCCATCGGATGTGAATGGTTTGGTTCGTGAAGAACCAGCAGCTGAAGGCGTAATAGAGGATGCCACAAACTTGCCTGAAAATGGCGGAGAAGCTGAAGCAATGGAATCTTCTGAGAACCATGATAAATTAGAGGGACGAGAACTGTCGAATGGTTATAAAGATGAAGGAGGAACTGTTGGAGAACGAACTTGGGAAGAATGTGGATGTATTTTATGGGATCTTGCCGCAAGTGAAGATCATGCTCAATTTATGGTACCTGTCATCATCATTATCGTTTAAATTTTATTTTTTGCTCAAATCCGTATGCGCCTCCCCCATATGCTAACAAACTTATCTGTAAGTTAGCTTAAGCGGGAAAACGCCAATATGATAAAGAGCTAACTGAAAAAAAACATTATCTAAAGTCGAAAGCATCTATCTTGAAGTCAATAGCTAAATTTGATACTTTGGGTGTGGAGTTTGTACCTTTCATATTGTTCTGAAGATTATGATATGATCCAAATTAACTCATATCGAATATTCATATGTAGGTTCAAAATCTCATCCTTGAAGTGCTTTTGGCTAGTCTTGCAGTTTCTCCATCCTCGCGTATTACTGTAAGTAACTCTTAGTTTGACATGCGTGTCTGATTGTTGTAGCTATTTTGATTGTTTAACATGCATCAAGACATATATTGACTTCCTTAAAGCTTGTCGGATTCACGTATTAAGGTTGTTTTCCGTTACAGGAGATTAGTCTTGGAATCATCGGAAACCTTGCTTGCCATGAAACTGCCAGAAAATGTATAGCCTCTGTTAATGGAATGGTTGGAGCTATAGTTGAGCAATTACTTATTGATGATGTACCTTGCCTCTGTGAGGCCTGCAGGTAATTGATGTCCATTGTTTTCAGATAGTTTGTCTCCTGCTGAGATAAGTTTAAACTTTTTAATATATGGACAAATGCAAGAGGTAACTTAGTAGAATGACTTATCCTGATATTAAAGCAGTGAGAACTACTTCTGACTAGTGTACTTTCATGTTAGGGCCATTGTTTGGTGAAAACAAAGTTTATTCTCTGATAAAACCTTCAATTTGAAAAAAATATAATCAAGAGTACTTCCTTTCTTATATTCCCAACTGCTTTTATTCTCTCAGCCGGTGGGATACAAGTACATTGTGCTTTTAATGTACAGTAAACACCATCAGTATGTGATGTTATTAAATGCAAGGTTAATTGTGTATGATGTTGTCTCAATTACATGTAGTTCAGCATACCTCATACTGTGGATGCTTGTCGTCCAAATGATAGTAGTCAGATTCAACAGGGCGGAGTTTGCAAATACATAGCTCATTCATTTGCATTGTACTGATTGAGGTGACACATTAAGCTTACTCTGACTAATTTTCCATTTTAGGGTGTTAAGCTTGTGCCTGCAAGGAGGTGAAGGTATTATTTGGGCAGAAGCATTGCAGCCGGAGCATATCCTCTCTCGTATCCTCTGGATTGCTGAAAATGCCCTGAATCCACAGCTTATTGAAAGGGTGAAAACCAGTAACTCGGTCTTATCTCCATTTAAAAGTTGCTAGTCTGCAAATTAAGTAATGCATGCCGTAATTGTCGGTTATTCCTGTTACTAAGGTTTGAGTAAAATCTTTGTATAGTACTAGCTAGTACCTTACGCAAGTAATTTCCTGATAAAGTTGAGCTTAGAGGATTTCAGATGATTAGATCATGAAATATTTTTATATTAGTCTATACACTGAGGAGGGGTAAATAAATATTTTGGTATTTCCATGAATAAGATGGTGCAGAATCAACAAAAATATTATAGGGTTGTGAGAATTTAGCTACTGATTGTATCATACAGTTGGTTTAAGAATGAAGTTATGTCATATCTACTGGTTGCTACAATTACATTTTTGTTGTCTCTGTTTCAGTTGTTACCACTGCCTGTAATTTAAAGATATCAGGACATCAGGATATGTTGAAATAAGAATGTCATTATAATTTGAGAGTGTTTAATCTGATTCTCATGGAGTTCAAGTGGGAAAATTACATTTGGAAGAAGAACCGCCCCTAATGATAAGATAACAATGACTAGCTAAGTATGTGTAATTTTTTCTTATAGGTGATTTTTTTAGGCAATCTCACTATACATTGTCTCTGTCTGCATCTCAAGTTTTTATTCTATTTTCAGAGTGTAGGTTTATTGATGGCTATTTTGGAGAGTCAACAGGAAGTAGCAACTATTCTTGTTCCACCTTTGTTGAAATTGGGCCTTTCAAGTCTTCTGATTAAACTCTTGGCTTTCGAAATGACCAAATTAAAGGAAGATAGGACGCCTGAGAGGTATAACTTTGTTTCTTTTGGAATTATTTGGAACAATGCATTCACTGTTTCGTTGTTGCCATGCTACAGTTCTGTGGTTGGCACATTGTACATTTTGTGCTTAAAGTTGTGCAGTCAAATTTTGTGTTATCAGATTATAAATATAATTCATGCCCCAAGGTTCATATATGCTCAATAACTCTATTATGGTTCACACCTTTGAACATTTTCTTTCTCCAATGTTAGTTTGTTACTTGTGCCCGCTCTATCACATTTGCAGACATATATGAACAATATATTTGGTTAAAAGGAAGTGGAGTATATGTTTGTGTGTCAGTTTCTGTTAACTTTTATAGTATCTTCTTGTGGGTGAGAATCATAGCAGTGTAGTAAATCATAAATCAACGAAATGTGATAGGCTAGCAAGATGGTGCAATAATACCTACTGCAGCTGGATTACCTCATCTGATTCATACTGCATCAGGTATAGTGTGCTGGATCTGATTCTACGGACAATTGAAGAGCTCTCGACTATGGATAACTGTTCAGAAGAAATATGTGAAAATAAAGAGCTGTTACAATTAGCACGAGAGCTGATCGATCTTCCTGATAAATTCGAGGTATACTATACTTACCAAAGATGCCACTAATCACCGGGCACGCCTTACCTGGTAGAATACATATTCATGTCATGTATGTTGCTTCCCAATACTAGACAACATTAACAGTCTTATGCACTGTAATCTTTTAGGCTTTTAGCAATGTTTGTTGATTTTTATGAAACAAAATTAGTCTAGATCAACAATACAGCACCTAACTATGTTCCATGTGAAATGGAGTTCATTCGTTCTCTACTCATAAGAGTAACACGGTTCCCAAATTATTTTAACAAATCTCGAATTACATGCTTGAGGCTGGTGCTGTGTTTCTCATTTCAACTCCAGTGTTAAATGGGAGAGTTCTATAACACCTTCCTGTTTTGATTTTAACTTTTTTTTCTTCTGAAATTGTACATCCCTGGAGGTTGCCAGTTCTTGTGTGACTGCTGCAGTGTTGATAGCGAATATCCTTACTGATGCAACCCACTTCACTTCTGACTTATCACAAGGTAAATCTTTCCATAATACAGCAGAAAATGTTCCAGCTATTAGAATCATTGGCCGTGATACTTTGGTTTGTTCAGATTTGAACTTCTTGAAGGGTCTATTTGATGTGTTCCCCTTTGCTTCTGAGGACACAGAAGCTCAGACTGCGATTTGGAGCATTATTTCGAGAATATTGACAGTACTTCAAGAAAGGGAGATGACTCCAGCAATATTGAACTTTCTCGTTTCAATTCTTGCAAGCAAATTGGATCTGATTGAAGATGAACTCCTTGCCCACCCATCCGATCATGAAGAACAAAGTACTTCTGATACTTCTGGCGCTAAACTTGACGCCAGACTTGTTTCTGTATCCTTCTTTGTCACAAATGGTGGCAAATTGTTTTGAATTTAACATATTTATTTTCCAGGATTCCTTTGTACATCATTCCCTATCACTTTGTTCCCTTTACTTACTTGGCAGATGAAAAGAACCTTCGATATTTTGACGTATTGGAAATCATCCGATGATAGCATAAAGAACACATCTTTTGCTGAAGGCTGCTGCATTAAGGAAGAAGATGTTGATAAACTGTTGGATCTCTGTCGCAAAGCTTCCAGGTGAGAGAAACTGCTCTGTTTCCTATCACTCACCTGTGGGGCATCTGACCTCCATGTTTAGATAGGTCGGTGTCTTGTTTCGATTTATGCTGCATAAATTCAAAACTTACAGCAGTGTTCATCTCCTGAATCTGATTGTCTCTAAATCGTTATAGTCACTTATAAAGACCGCTTTCCCTTTAGACGGTTTGCAGATTAACTTTTCGACAACGTTTGAGTATGGTTATCTTGTTTCAGGTTTACTACCAGCCTATAGTTGGCAATCTGGATTCTAGAATGAGGATCTGGACGAACTTGACCTAGATGTGGCTCTCTCATCAAGAAAGAACTCAAAATGTAGTGCTGTGAAAACTCAATTCTAGAGTTGATCTTGGATTTCAAAGTTGGCTCCAAGTGTGATTCTTTTCAGCATATGTTATATCAAATTTTAAATTTGGTTTTGTTTCTTTCAAATTTTGGTTACGTTCGATTTAAAATTTTGGCAAATTTAAGTTATTGGTTCAGTTAGGATTCGATGTATAAAAACTTGTAAAAACTTGACTTTATTTTTAATACTATTATACAACTTAAAAACAAACTTTATTTGTGTTGGTTTGGATTTGTTAATTGGTTGATGCGATATTTATTTTTGTGTTAATTACAAAAATAAATTAAAATTTTTTATATATTTGTTCAATTTAATTTTATAGATTTAGTTTTTTTAGTTTGGACTTTGCTCTTTTCAGATTTTTCTTTTGTAAATATTTGTGCAATTTTAATTTTTCAGTTTGGTTCAATTTTATAGTTCGGATTTCAATAATTCAGATAATTCGATCGGTAAAAATTTCAATTCCTCAATTCGATTCAATATTAGTGAAAAACCCAACTACAAATCGAATACTCATTTAAATTCACAAGTAAACATATCAACCAAATGCAACTTGAGGGTACTGATAAAATGCAAACTTATATATTGTACAAACTTAAAATTCCTCAACACAACTTCAACACAGTTTCAATATAATATCAATATAGTATAAAATTTCAAGATTTTAATGTCAAAACAATATTAACAAATATCAATACAACATCAATCATTGACTACCGTTAAAATTCTGTTGACATATTCCTGTTGATATTTTTTTATGATTTGTTAACATTTTTCAATGGTCTAGGATCATAGTTTTTGAGTTTGTACAATATTTAGAGTTTTCATTTGATCATCCATGCAACTTGAAATGTATCTAAATTGTTGGGTTTAGTTACTTTTTAATCTATAAATATATAAAAGGGGAGTTTTGGGAATAATTACATAAATGCCATTAATAATATAAAAAGATTTTTCTAATATACTTATTATATTATTAAATTTGCTTATCAGGTTATGTAACCTAAATGAAATATTAATACCATGATTTTTCATTTTTTTCATGATTAACTACCCACTAATGACATCCATTGCCACTTACCCACTAACCTATTAACTTTGAGATTTATAAAGAGATTTTTCTTTTAATACTGCTACTCTTAATGGTTGATCATCAATCGTGTTGTTTATGCTGCTCTTGAAAGCAGAAGACGAAAACAACTGCCTTCTGTTGTCATGAACCTTGAGGTTCTGTTGAAGACCAAGAAACACAAATTGTGTTAGTAGCTATCCAGGAGGCCAGGATTACAAAGGTTAGTGGTGAAAACATTGAGATATGGATTCACCTTTGTTCGCATATTGTGAAGTGTCGAATGTATAATTTTTTTATGTAGTGCTTTGTATGAATATTAGGTTGATGGCACTCTTATCCATTTGTCTTTCCTGGACATGGTATGGGTGGTAGCAGCTACACGGGAAGTAGGCGATGCGGGGTATACTATTAGGGTATGCAACCATTTTTTTTTTTGGCTAAATGCATGCATATTGATATCGGTTGTATATTTCATGCTATTTTGCTGCATTTTTGTTGATGATTTTGATAGATTTGGCCATCTTCTAATATATATTTATACATTATTTTTATTGACATGTGTTTGTGATTGATCTTTTGTAGTATAGATCTAAAAGTGATTTAAATGATATGTGATTTGTGTGCAATTTTTGGTTTATAAACTTATTTGATTATATGAGTTTTTATTGGTACAATAAATTGCTATCGTATAAATTTGCGATTTTAGAACTTGAAATAATAATATTGTTTCTCATTTGGTATATATATATATGGGGTGCATTATAATGATAACCCCAATTTGTGTGATAACCCTATAACTAAATCTCCACCACACATTTTTAAAATATATGGTCTAGATTTAATCTAACAAAAACTATCATTTTATCAAATAAAACTATCATTTTCGGATATATTAAGGGCAAAATTGTCATTTCATTTTAGAATTTGGTGGGAAAGAAGAAACTTGACTCAGACGTTAACATTCGATTTCTCACAACTCAAACCCTCCCACAATCAAACCCTCCGAATCCCATTTCAAACGCTACGAATCGAAGGAAAAATCATCACAATTCTGGAATATGTCGAAGGAAAACGCTGAAGCTTCACCGAAGAAAGGTTGGATGAAGTTTATTACTTATTTCACTTTTGATTTTGCTCGATTTATCATTTTGCTGAA